>NC_059426.1:175663031-175673031 GCF_021028975.2 Sphaerodactylus townsendi
TCTCTTTTTCAGGATCCGGCTACCTGGTCTCTCCCACAACAGGTCAAATAAGACCATAAGAACGAGCCTGCTGGATCAGACCAGAGTCCATCTAGTCCAGCACTCTGCTACTCGCAGTGGCCCACCAGGTGCCTTTGGGAGCTCCCGTGCAGGATGTGAAAGCAATGGCCTTCTGCTGCTGCTGCTGCTCCTGAGCACCTGGTCTGCTCAGGCATTTGCAACCTCAGATCAAGGAGGATCAAGATTGGTAGCCATAGATCGACTTCTCCTCCATCAATCTGTCCAAGCCCTTTAAAGCTATCCAGGTTAGTGGCCATCACCACCTCCTGTGGTGCATATTCCAAACACCAATCACACATCATGCGGAAGAAGTGTTTCCCTTTATTAGTCCTACCTCCCCCAGCATTTCAATGAATGCCCCCCTGGTTCTAGTATTGTGAGAAAGAGAGAAAAATTTCTCTCTGTCCACATTTTCTACCCCATGCATAATTTTATAGGCTTCAATCATATCCCCCCTCAGCCGCCTCCTCTCCAAACTGAAGAGTCCCAGACGCTGCAGCCTCTCCTCATAAGGAAGGTGCTCCAATCCTTCAATTGGAGCATCCTTCAAATAACATGAATGAAATCCTTCAAATAACATGAATGAAAGCAGGTGTGATCGGAAAATGCAACAATATAATCTATGCAACAACAAATGCAACAACAAAACAACAATATAATCTACCACCCCACTGACTACCACAACAAGAACCTTTACAGTAATAATATATATTGTGTAACATGATCAGAGGACAAAGAATACATTGTGCCCATATAAGCTATGTTATACACCACATATAAAGAGCAATACAAGACATCCATATAACTAAACACAGAAAACTAGCCTCCTAAAAGCATTGAAGAAGGACAGCAATTAAATGAAGTAAGTCCCGGTGTGAAAACCTCAAACGCAGGTAAAGTCCGTTCCGCACATGCAGAGTAATGCACTTTCAATCCACTTTCACAATTGTTTGCAAGTGGATAATAATAAAATCCAGCTGCAAAGTGGATTGAAAGTGAATTAAGGGGTCTAAGTTTTACAATGCTCCAACAGGTGAAGAAGAAGAAGAAGAAGAAGAAGAAGAAGAAGAAGAAGAAGAAGAAGAAGAAGAAGAAGAAGAAGAAGAAGAAGAAGAAGAAGAAGAAGAAGAAGAAGAATAGAATAGAATAGAATAGAATAGAATAGAATAGAATAGAATAGAATAGAATAGAATAGAATCTTTATTGGCCAAGTGTGATTGGACACACAAGGAATTTGTCTCCGGTGCATATGCTCTCAGTGTACATAAAAGAAAATACATTTGTCAAGAATCATAAGGAAGAAGAAGAAGAAGAAGAAGAAGAAGAAGAAGAAGAAGAAGAAGAAGAAGAAGAAGAAGAAGAAGAAGAAGAAGAAGAAGAAGAAGAAGAAGAAGAAGAAGAAGAAGAAGAAGAAGTTGTTTTTGGATTTAAAACCCACCTTTCTGTATAGGAGACTCAAGGTGGCTTACAAGCTCCTTTCCCTTCCTCTCCTCACAACAGACACCTTGGGAGGTACATGGGGCTGAGAGAGTTTTGAGAGAGCTGTGACTAGCCCAAGGTCACCCAGCAGGAACGTAGGAGTGCAGAAACTCAACTGGTTCACCAGATAAGCCTCTGCCACTCAGGTGGAGCAGTGGGGAATCAAACCCAGTTCTCCAGATTCGAATCCTCCTGCTCTTAACCACTACACCACACTGGTTCTCACGAGAGTGCTCTTCAGATACCCAGAGGAGTGCCGCACAATAGAAGCGAAAGGTTCGTTCCCTGCTGCTTGAAGCCTCTTGCTCCAAAGGTACCGTTGCCGACCTCTGAGTAGCACCTGAACATCACAGGCTCCACCTCCACAACCTCCAGCTATTTCCCAAGCTGAAGTTGGCATCCTGGGAAGGTACATGGATGGCGCTCAGCAGTAGTGGATCTACAAGGAGCCTTTGGCCCCGGAAGGTGTCCCATCGAAGTCGGGGTGGCCCCGGCTGGAATGACAACATGCAGAAATCCAGCCTCCCCTAGACTCCCCTAGCTGGGGATGATTAGGAAAGGAGCTGATAATAAAACTGCAAAGATTGTCATGCCCTTATATAAAGCCGTGGTGCAACCACACTTGGAGTGCTGTGTCCAGTTCTGGTCGCCACGTCTCAAAAAGGATATCGAAGAGATAGAAAAGTGCAGAGAAGGGCAACGAGGGATGGTTGAGGGGACTGGGAGAGATCTGTTTATGCATGGGGTAGAAAATGCTGATAGAGAGAATTTTTCTCTCTCTTCCCACAATACTAGAACCAGGGGCACACATTGAAAAATGCTGGGGAAGAATTAGGACTAATAAAGGAAACACTTCTTCACCAACGGTGATCGGTGTTTGGAATATGCTGCCACAGGAGGTGCATGGCCACTTCAACCGATAGCTTTAAAAGGGGCTTGGACAGATTGATGGAGGAGAAGTCGATCTATGGCTGCCAATCTTGATCCTCCTTGATCTGAGATTGCAAATGCCTTAGCAGACCAGGTGCTTGGGAGCAGCAGCAGCAGCAGAAGGCCCTTGCTTTCACATCCTGCACGGGAGCTCCCAAAGGCACCTGGTGGGCCACTGCGAGTAGCAGAGTGCTGGACTAGATGGACTCCGGTCTGATCCAGCAGGCTAGTTCTTATGTTCTTATGTTCTTATGACTCAAGTAATAAATCCAGACTTATCGATGACCTCGAGACTTGCCCAAAGTGCTCACATTTCTTACGCACCATTTCGTTACAAACTGCCGCTCCCCAACTCTCTTAGGCCGGTGGAAAACTCATCAGACGCAGCTAAGGGCATGACATCATGAAATGGAAGTTGCATGGAATTGCTATCCAGCACAACTTCAAACCGTGTGGTTTTGCTGAGGAGTCAGTAAACAAACTGTTCTTCTCTTGTTTTATTGGGTCTATCCCCCCCCCCTTTTCTTTTCTTTTTTAGACGATACATTTAAAAGCCCTTCTGCTTTTAAACGTTTCTTGAATGCGTTTGTTTGCAAAGTCTAAATGTGATTCAAGGTGAGAAGCAACTCTGAAGTGGAACAGACGGTTCTTTTCCTGCTGGGCACATTAAAGTTGTACCTCTCAAAAGCTGTTCCTGATGGGTTATGCGAAGCTCCTTTCTGAAGGCTGGCGCACGTTGAAGAAGAAGAAGAAGAAGAAGAAGAAGAAGAAGAAGAAGAAGAAGAAGAAGAAGAAGAAGAAGAAGAAGAAGAAGAAGAAGAAGAAGAAGAAGAAGAAGAAGAAGAAGAAGAAGAAGAAGAAAAAAAAGAAAAAGAAGAAAAAGAAAAGAAAAAGAAGAAAAAGAAAAAGAAAAAGAAGAAGAAGAAGAAGAAGAAGAAGAAGAAGAAGAAGAAGAAGAAGAAGAAGAAGAAGAAGAAGAAGAAGAAGAAGAGTTTGGATTTATATCCCCCCTTTCTCTCCTGAAGGAGACTCAGTATTGACAACTTCCCTGTCTCCTCCCTCACAACAAACACCCTGTGAGGTGGGTGGGGCTGAGAGCCCTGAGATGACTAGCTCCAAGGTCACCCAGCTGGCGTGTGTGGGAGGCCTAGGCTAATCTGAATTCCCCAGATAAGCCTCCACAACTCAAGTGGCAGAGCTGGGAATCAAACCCGGTTCCTCCAGATCAGAGTACATCTGCTCTTAGCCACTACACCACTGCTGCTCTTGGCAATGTGCTGATTGGAGCATTTAGAGGACTGGGCTTTTGGAAACAGCAGGTTCATGTGTAGAGAAATGCCCCATGCAAATTCAGCGTTATAGAGTCATAGAATCATAGAGTTGTAAGAGACCCCAAGGGCCATCAAGTCCAACCCCCTGCTATGCAGGAACACATAATCAAAGAACTCCTGGCAAATGGCCATCCAACCTCTCTTAAAAAACCTCCAAAGAAGGAAACTCCGCCACACTTCTCTAGGTAGTGCATTCCACTGTTGAACAGCCCTGACGGCCAGAAGTTCCCAATGTTTAGGGTGGAATCTCTTTTTCTTCACCTTGAACCTGCTAATTCTGGCTCCTAGTCTCTGGATAAGTAGAAAATGTTTTTGCTCCCTCACCAACATGACATCCCTTCAAATATCTAAACACGGCCATCATGTCACCTGTTAACCTTCTCTTCACCAAACGAAACATATCCAGCTCCCTAAGTCTCTCCTCGTAGGGCATGGACTCCAGACCTTTAACCATTTTGGTTTCCCTCCTCTGGACCCGTTCTAGCTTGTCAAAAACCTTCTTGAACTGCCGTGCCCAGAACTGTACACAATATTCCAGGCAAGGTCTAACCAATGCAGAATGGAGAGGTAGAATTACATCCCTTGACTTAGACACTGTGCTTCTATTGATACAGCCCAGAATCGCATTGGCTTTCTTGGCTGCCGCATCACACTGCTGACTCATGTTCAGTTAGGCAGTGAATAAATATCCATGTCCTATTTCTGCGCTTGTGTAACCTCTATCTGTGGGTTCTGTGGGGCAGAACTTGGAATGAGTTTGCAACAACAAATTTTAAAAACAAAACGGTTTACTTTCTTAACATATAACATCAACATTTAACATCACACCTCAAGGTCCTGCCCAGGTTGCATTTCAAGTCCTTCTATTTACAGTCTACTGATACTACTAAGTCCAATTCTCCTTTGGTAAGTGGCCTCCAGACCCAAGGGCTTGGTGAACAGGATTCAATATGAGGAAGTTGGGTTTCCAGGAGAACTCCCACCCATTACAAACACAAAAAAAACCCTGGAAACAATAAACTCCAACATTTACAACATAGCAAAAAATAAACAACTCCCCTTCCCACTAGTTCCCAACAACATTGCAGCACCTTAACAAGGTGTTAAGGGTTTATACAACCATATCTGAGTCTGGTAGCCTTGTTCCCCTCCAAACTACCTGAGTTTGCAGCTTGAGTCTCCACCCCCTTTCTAATACCCATTCTGAGCATGGGGTGTAAATAATTTTGTTTGACTCTGGGTACTGGCCAGACAACAGAGGTGGGACAACTCTTGAAGGTGGAGGCAGGGCCAGAGAAGTCCAATGCCCCCCCCCCAGCCCTTGCAGACGCGAAGCTAAGAAACACGGCTAGCTAACAGAGCTCAAAGGTCTCTAGTCCACCCCTGCATAATGCAGGAATTTCACAACTACCTTATCTTCCATTCTCCCAGTGGGCCCATGAAGCTATCTTACTGAATTGGATCCTTGGTCCATCAAGGTCTGCATTCCGATACAGCCCATCAGACGTAGCCGTTTTCTCCAGGGGAATGGATCTTGGTTGTTTGGAGATCTGTTGTAAGGCTGACAACCAGAGATGGGATCCAGCAGGTTCTCACAGGTTCCCGAGAGTAGGTTACTAATTATTTGTGTGTGCTGAGAGGGGCACGCACAAGGATTTTGCCAAGTGATTTCTGGTCTTAGCTGGCGCTCCTCCTGTAGCAGTAGCTGCAGAACTTGAAGCAGTCTAGGAGGTGCACCGGCTGGCATGGCAGCCATGGGTATCTGCTTCCCCGCCCATGACTGGCGAGTGGCTGCGCCCTGCCACAGCCCCGCCCAGGAATGCCTACCAGGAATGCCCAGCCACTCGCCGTGTCTCCGCCCAGTCTCCATACATGCTACGCCACTGTTTGAATCCCACCACCATGGGAACCTGTTACTAAAATTTTTGAATCCCACCACTGCTGACAACCATAGCTGCACTGCTATGTACTATCTCCCAAGCCCAATGAGCAGAGAAGGCCTTTAAAAGTGAAACATATTAGATTCGTGTTGCAGTCCTTGCGTCCAACAGCCACACCAAGATAGTATCTGAAAAGGTGTGAACACACCAAGAATAACATTTTGTTGGTTCTTGATGGTGCTCTTCCGAATCAACCCACCCCGAGACAGGGATTCCTTCTCTCTTCCTCCCTCAATGATGGAAGGCGTTTGCACGCAAACATTTGGAGCGACTGTATTTTTAGACCACCTCGCTCGCGACACATACAAGCCTCCACACAAACCGTCGTAAACAGACCCGGGTGAAAAGTAGCAGTCTCTCCGTTGACATGATGAGTGGCTAATTGCTAGTTTTGGAAAAAAATGGGATGGCAGCGATCCAAAGGCTCCAGGAAGCTAGGAGCGCAGGCGGCTCAGTGTGAAAGATCCCAAGCCTGGGACGGAAAACCTGAGGGGCGGTTTTCGCCAGCCGAAAACATCTTGACGGTGCGGAAAATTTCCACTCCGATTCGGGTCTGCCATACAAAGAGGTCTGACGATGAATCAGACAATCAGTCCGACAAGGTCAGGATTGTCCAAAACTGGCAGCGGTTTTCAGAGCCTCAGTTAGAAGTCTTCCTCATCACTGCCTGTCTGGTCCTTTTTAAACTGGAGATGTCGGGAATTGAACTTGGGACCTCCTGCCTGCCAAGCCAGATGCTCAACTGCTGAGCCACAGGCTTCTCCCAGCAGTACCTTGAACCCTGTTGCTCATAAGGGTTAGCAGGAAGGATGCAGCAACTTTAAGGAGAGTAAACCTTTAAAGTTGCCGCGATCTGTTTTTCTACCCTTGGAGGCGGACCACGTTAGTCATCGGACCTCAGCACCCAGAGGTGGGATCCAGCAGGTTCTCACCAGTTCCCAGAGTGGGTTATTAATTTCATTTGTGTGTGCCGAGAGGGGGTTCCCTCATTGGGTCTGCTTTTCCGCTAGGAAACTCCATTAGGTCCAAAAAATCATAAAAAACCTTTTGTTGTTTCCTATGTGGCTGGTTAGCGGAGGTAGAAAACGGGATAATTCTCCTGTTGGGCTGTTTTAAAAACATGTTTTATAAAATATGGTAAAGTTCCTTGTTTAAGGAAAGTATCCTTCTTTGATTTCCAGAAACAAAATTGGGCATTTGAAAGTATTAAGTATTTGACAGGCAGTCAATTAGAGGAGAAGTAGTTGTTTCTGTTGGCAGTAGACAATCGGACTTGCTATAATGAGTTTAAATTATGGACAGAAAGATACCAGCTGGAAATTAGGAACTTTTACAGTAAGAGTTTTTTTACAGTAACAGAAATTATTAATGCCCATCATGCCCCCTTCGCCCTGCCCCATTGGCTACCACCGTTTGAATCCCACCACCATGGGAACCTGTTACTAAATTTTGGATCCCAATTTCACTGAGCCTCGGTGTATTCTTGAGTCTAAAAGCCCAGGGTTCGTGGTTTGCAGCTTCCAGATACCATGGACTGTTAATTACCATCAGCCCCTGCCAGCATGGCCAATTGGCTGATGGGAATTGTAGTTCATGAGCATCTGGAGAGCCACAGGTTGCAGACCCCTGATCTAGGACTCCCGTGGGCGGGATGGAGATGGGAGGGAAAAGTCACCATCGGTTGCTGTTATAAATTTGTTGTATTGAAACTTTTAATTCATTGTTTTATGCTGTTTTATTGAGAGATATATGCTTGATGTACACCGCCCTGAGCCCTTTGGGGGAGGGCGGACTAAACATGTAATAAATAAATAAATATTAAACAATTAAGAGTGTAAACAGGAATGGCGGTACCGACTGACTTCAAATCTCACTTCGGCCACAGTCTTGCCCAGTGGTTTTATTAGACATATCATCGTATCTCAGCCCATGGACGTAGGCAAGGGCCCCCCTCAAAGGTGTAGCCCCCATCTCCTATTAGCTCCCATTGGAAACAATAGGGGATGGGGGCACCCCCTTTGGGAGTCCATAGCTTTGGACTCCCTGGACCAAACTTCACAAAACCTGTAGACACAAGAGACTCTCCTGATAATACACCTCAGGTTTGGTAGGTGCCTAGTTCAGTGCTATGGACCCTCAAATGTGTAGCCCCCCATCTTCAGCTCCCATTGGAAACAATGGACTCCATGGGGCACCCCCCCTTTGGGAGTCCATAACTTTGAACCCCTGAACCAAACTCCCTCACCAAGGCCCGGGGTAGTATCATTAGAGAGTCCCCAAACAATCCCTGAAATGTTGGTGCTGCTAGCTCAAACAATGTGCCCCCTGCAGGCCAAAAAAACCGAAAAACACTAAAATGTTTAAAAAACCCACAAACGGAGGGGTGGAGCTTCGGACATGAAGGGGGGGGGGTTTCAAACCCGAGAACCCCCCCTTACCTACGTCCATGCAGGTAAGCCAATACAGGCACTAGTACAATGGAGGGAAGCCACTACAAGTATTTGGTGCAATGCAGGTAAGCCAATACAAGCACTAGCGTACAGAAGGGAAGCCAATGCAAGCATTTGGTGCAATGCAGGTAAGCCAATACAGGAACTAATGCAATGGAAGAAAGCCAATGCAAGCATTTGGTGTAGTGGAGGTGAGTCAATACAAGCCTTTGGTGCATCCGAGATGACCCAATGCAGACTTCAGTGCAAGGGAAATGAGTTAATAAAGGAGCGCATGATCTCATTTTACAGATTCCTCTTTCCTTGCGTCGCAGCCAGAAAGGGTAGAAGAGGCGGGGCAAAATGTCTGGATCGTGAATTAATACAGATGAAAAGCACTTTGGATAGCCATCTGGGTGACTTTTCTTTTTCTTTTTAAGCGCAGAGACGTATCTGCACTCAAAAAGGTGTCCTGATGTGCTGCCGTTAATGAGACAGATAGGATCCTGGCAGGGAAAGGGAAATCGCTAGAGAAACTGTATATTGTTCTAAGCCTCAATTAATTTAATCCAGTCTATCACCAAAAACAAACGATTGTGTCAGTAGAAACAAAAGCCCGGCAAAGACGTGTGGAAGGGGTCGAGGAGGAGAAGAAAGCTAATGGCTCAAAGCCCGTTTGTTTATTTAGCCTGTTCCTCAGCGATCCATTTCTCCCCCAAACGGCGTGAGAATAATTGGTGGCTGTTTCCTAGCACGCTTTTGATATTCGGAGGCTGATGCCAGGCCTGGGTGCTGATAGGCAAACAACAGCACGATATCCATCTTTGGCACACTGCACTACCGCCTTCTGTAAATAAACCGGTGGGAAGAAACAATGGGTTTGCCGGAACTGCCATTCACAGGGACAGAGAGGCCGGAGCCTCAGCCGAACGGTGGAAGGTTTCTCTAGATCCAGGATGCTGCGGAAATCTGTTCCAAGGGTTGTGGTATGATGCAGTCACAGTCGGGTCAAGCATGGAACTAATGCACGAGATCTAGGCTACACACTCCAGTGCACCTCTGTTAGGACTACTGCTGAGAGGAGAAGCGAATTCAAGGCAAAATCACTGCAGAAAATTACAATTAGTAACCCTCTCGGCACACAAATAATTAGTAACCTACTCTCGGGAACCTGTGAGAACCTGCTGGATCCCACCTCTGATTGTAGCTACAGCTCTTCACCACACGACACCACACACCACACCACACTACCAGTTAAAAACCCCCGGAGCCAATAAGCTTGAAAATCGCCACATTTTACCCAGAAACCCCAAAAGAATAAGTGTAAACATGAAATCGAATTGTCTCCCTTGTAACGATTGGTATTGTATGTTGGATGTGGCGTTTGTGTTTCCAAGGGCTGCAATTACAGTAATGCTCTTTACCCGGGGCTGATCAACCCCCGGATCTCAGTGTGTCTGCAAGTTGCAATCAGCACAGCCAAAGTTCTGCAAACATTCTGCAAAAAACGTTCTGTGAAAAACGTTCTGCAAAATTTCTTCTGGTTCCAGCAGCCTATGTTCTTGTCAGAACATGTGTTTAGATGAGCAAAATCTAAACGACAGCTGGACCCTCCTTCTAGCAGGTGCCGTGTGCATAATTAGGACTGAGTGCACAACATGTACTGCAGGTAAAACCTGATAATGTGGAGGGCACCTGATTGGTACCACCTTTTGTATATAGTTAGCACAGATATCTGAGTGATGTGCCTGGAAACACTTGTATCCATGGAGACTTTGTCAATAGTTAGCAACAAACAGAACTGCACTGGTGACTGTGTGTCTTTCTAGTT
>NC_059426.1:175678031-175750075 GCF_021028975.2 Sphaerodactylus townsendi
TGAGGAGATAGAAAAAGTGCAGAGAAGGGCAACAAGGGATGATTGAGGGACTGGAGCACCTTCCCTATGAGGAGAGGCTGCAGCGCTTTGGGACCTCTTTAGTTTGGAGAGGAGGCGGCTGGAGAGGGGGGATATGATTGAAGTCTATAAAATTATGCATGGGGTAGAAAATGTTGACAGAGAGAAATTGTTCTCTCTTTCTCACAATACTAGATCCAGGGGGCATTCATTGAAAATGCTGGGGGGAAGAATTAGGACTAATGAAAGGAAACACTTCTTCACGCAACGTGTGATTGGTGTTTGGAATATGCTGCCACAGGAGGTGGTGATGGCCACTAACCTGGATAGCTTTAAAAGCGGCTTGGACAGATTTATGGAGGAGAAGTTGATTTATGGCTACCAATCTTGATCCTCTTTGATCTGAGATTGCAAATGCCTTAGCAGACCAGGTGATCGGGAGCAACAGCCGCAGGAAGGCCATTGGGCGCTTCACATCCTACATGTGAGCTCCCAAAAGGCACCTTGGTGGGCCACTCATGAAGTAGCAGAGAGCTGGACTAGATGCGGACTTTGGTCTGATCCAGCTGGCTTGTTCTTATGTTCTTATGTTCTTATGTTCTTCTTCTTTTTCTTCTTCTTTTATTTTATTTTATTATTCAACTTATATACTGCCCTCCCCCGAAGGGCTCAGGGCAGTTCACAACAGACAAACAACATCAAATAAATAATAAACAAACACCGTACACTCAGTACTGGTGAACAATTAAAACAGCATTCAATCCTAATATAACATTTCAAAAACCAGGAGATGGTGCCCAACAACTAAAACTCCTCTAAGAGGGAACAGCAGGGCCCCAGTTGTTGTTGTTGTTGTTGTCGCTCGCTGCTGCTCGCCGCTGCCGTCAGTCGGAATTGCCGCCGGTCGTCGTTGCCGCCGTCGTCGCCGCCTTCTTCCGCTTCGCCTTCTTCTTCTTCTTCTTCTTCTTCTTCTTCTTCTTCTTCTTCTTCTTCTTCTTCTTCTTCTTCTTCTTCTTCTTCTTCTTCTTCTTCTTCTTCTTCTTCTTCTTCTTCTCCTTCTCCTTCTCCTTCTCCTTCTCCTTCTCCTTCTCCTTCTCCTTCTCCTTCTCCTCCTCCTCCTCCTCCTCCTCCTCCCCCCCGCCTCCTCCTTCTTCCATCCTATTTGTAGGTCAAGTGAAAGACTGAGACCATTCAGTGCAGAGCTCAATTCAGGGGTAAACAAGCACTTTGATCCCAGTATATGGGAATGTCAGCTGCATTTCTTGTAGTTTGGCGCATCCCATAGAAGTATAAGGGAAACGGTTTTGTGGGTCAGCCAGGAGAAAGGGGAGTTTAGCGGTCCCTTTAGCCGACCGGTTTCCCCCCAGCTGCTTTTCTCTCTGCCCAGCCAGGGCGAGGGAGGATCTCTGGCGAGGGAGGGGCGCTTAGCTCCTGCGCATTGCTGCAAGGCTTATGCAGGGAAATGGAACATTCCAGAGTTGCTCTGGTCCCCATGAATTAGTGCATGTGCAGGGAGAGATTTGGATCTTCTGCCTCTGGCACCAAAACATCTTTGGCCAGCACATGGCCGACACTTGCGCCAAGTTCATCCCTCTTTGCGCCAAATTCATCCCTCTTTGCAGACCTCCCCATCCATTAGGACGAGTTCTTTTGTGCGTTCCCACTCATTTGTAAAAAGCCTCCTTGCCCTGGAGAAGGAAAGAGGACGTAGGTAGAACAGCCGGTCGTGTTTAAATGCAGCTTTCCATCGGCCCCTTGATCTCCAACACCAGGGAAAGAGACCCAGAATTCTGGCCTCCCGTGCCAAGCCATTAGAGAACACGCTATAATTCTGTAATGCAAACCAGAAAAACGCCTCCACTGTGCCGAACGCTGGGATGGAGAATTTCTGACATAATCCATTTACATGTTTTATGGTAATCGCTTCCATCTTTGGGAGACATGCAAAAAATGCCCCTATTAGAGGCTGATGCTTGGCAGAAAGACAGATGTTTGAAACTGCTGGATGCTCCCCGTTACCCAATAGGAGGCTGGAATGGGAAAGATATGATCACAGCAAGAAGTCAGCTTTGGCCATGAGCTATTACTCAGCACAAGAGGGAGGCAAGATATGTCCTACGGGCCTAGAGCTAGGATCTCTTTGTTCCAGGCCTTAGGAAGGAAGGAAGGAAGGAAGGAAGGAAGGAAGGAAGGAAGGAAGGAAGGAAGGAAGGAAGGAAGGAAGGAAGGAAGGAAGGAAGGAAGGAAGGAAGGAAGGAAGGAAGGAAGGAAGGAAGGAAGGAAGGAAGGAAGGAAGGAAGGAAGGAAGGAAGGAAGGAAGGAAGGAAGAAGAAGAAGAAGAAGAAGAAGAAGAAGAAGAAGAAGAAGAAGAGGAGGAGGAGTAGTAGTAGTAGTTTGGATTCATACCTTTCTTTCTCTCCTATAAAGAGACTCAAAGGGGTTTACACTTTCCCTTCCCCCCCCTACAAACACCCTGTGAGGTGGGTGGGGCTGAGAGAGCTCTGAAGAACTGTGACTAGCCCAAGATTCCCCAGCTGGCATGTGTTGGAGTGCACAAGCTAATCTGGTTCCCCAAATAAGCCTCCACAGAACTAGAGACAGAGCAGGGAATCAAACCCAGTTCTCCAGATTTGAGTGCACCTGCTCTTAACCACCACGCCACGCTGGTCAAAACTAACACCTGGAATTGGACTCAGGAGTGGATCCATAGCCGGTGCGGTTAATGTAGTAATGGGACCACCTGTTTCCAATAGCTGGCCCCAACCAGCAGGCGAGCACCAGAGTTCTGCACTAGCAGCAGCTTCCAAACATTTTTTTCAAATTTTAACAGGCATAACATTTAGGGTAGACAACAACTAGGGTTGCCTGGCATCAGCTGGAAATTCCTGGGAGCTTTAAGGGATCGGGCACAGCCAGCAACACATCATGCAACACGTCAACGTCATTTCCTGGCAAAGGCCGGGAACCAATGGCGCTGCATCATGCCAATGTTCTTGGAATCGTGTAATTCTCTATGGTAAAGCTAGAGTCATTTAAGGGATTCCTACAGCATCACTCATCATAATGCTCTGATGCCGATGTATGATGACTCCCCCATTTTTCTAGGATTGCCGACTCTGGTGTTCCCTAGAGAGGATTGGTAGCACAGATGGGATTCAGACAGTTCGCACCGGTTCACCAGAACCCGTAGCTAATTCAAGGACCCATGGAGGAAGAGGAGTTTGGAGGTGGAGAGGCGGTGAGATGGATGGAGAGGCGAGGAAGTAGTGACCAGAGGGGAACGGAGCAAGTGGAGAGTTTACCAAGAGAGAGCGAAGGGCCAAGGCATACTCCAGTGGTGGGATTCACGTAATTTAACAAGTGGTTTGCAGAGATTCTTCTCTTTAAAAAATGTTTTCCTGCAACACATGCGTAACTGCGCAGGCATACAGAAATGAACCCCTGCGGCCATGCCGGTGGTCACTCGTTCCAATTGGCTGTACCTGTGTAGCTGTGCATGTCCAATGCACAAAAGAGGAAAAAAGAAAAAGGGACTTCCCTGCAATGGCTGGGCAATAATGAATGTGTTGCTGTAGAGGAGGAGGAGGAGGACGAGGAGGACGAGGACGAGGAGGACGAGGACGAGGAGGACGAGGAGGACGAGGACGAGGAGACGAGGACAAGGAGGAGGAGGAGGAGGAGGAGGAGGAGGACGAGGATGAGGATGAGGACGAGGAGGACGAGGAGACGAGGAGACGAGGACAAGGAGGAGGAGGAGACGAGGACGAGGACGAGGATTTATACACCACCTTTCTCTTCTGTAAGGAGACTCAAGGTGGCTTACAAGCTCCTTTCCCTTCCTTTCCCCTCAACAGACACCTTGTGAGGTAGGTGGGGCCGAGAGAGCTCCAAAGAACTGTGACTAGCCCAAGGTCACTCAGCAGGAGTGTAGGAGTGCAGAAACACATCTGGTTCACCAGATAAGCCTCTGCCACTCAGGTGGAGGAGTGGGGAATCAAACCCGGTTCTCCAGATTAGAATCCACCTGCTCGTAACTATTAAACCACGCTGGCTCTCTGTAGATCGGTCATACTCGCTGCCCCATGGAGAAATCATGCTTGGGGGATTTTGTACCCTGTTGGTCACTCGAAGAATCTGCCCACCACTGGGCGGATTTTTCCTGACGGCGGATGGCCGGGATCTTAAAGTGAACGGGTGGAAGGGAGGGAAAGAAAGTGTCTTCTTCCTGTCGCGTTCACGAGGGAGTGCCTCCAACCTGGGATTGTGCGAAAGGATCGCTCGTTTAGCGGTTTTCAAAAATCCTGAGCTGAGGGGAATAAAACGGGCCCAATTTGTTTTGGAAATGGGACTCTCTCTCTCTCTCTCTCTCTCTCTCTCTCTCTCTCTCTCTCTCACTCACACACACACACACACACACACACACACACACACACACACACACACACACACACACACATACACACACACAATGTTTTATATAACTTCCTACACCTGCTCTTTTTGGCCAGTATGGAGTCCACCTATACTGAGATGAATTCGGCTCCGGAACTCGCTTTCCAAAGAGACCACGTGGCCTTCTAGCCCACGATTGGAAAAATGGTGTCTCCTTCTTTCCCGTGCTCCGTCGTACGGCTCATCGTGGTGATCAGTTTCAGAGGTGAGTCCTGACAATAAACTCACATTGAGGAGACCCTTCAAGGGTGAAACATGATCCCAAAGAGGCCAAGCGCAGGAAGTTCAAAGAAACACAAAAGGGGAAGATAAGAAGTGACCCGACTTGTGAATCCTCTGGATTCATCTGCCGGCCTGGCTCGTTTGAGGGGGAACGTCCCCCCCCACTCCTGGGACAATAGAAGATGCAGAGCTCTGAAAAGGATAGTTTCCTGACGTGGGACGGCGTATCTGTTTCTGAAACACAAGGGAGGTTTGGGGTATGAGGGATAGGTTTGAGAGATATCGACAATAGGGTGATTGTCTGGGCCCGGACGGCCGTTCAGGAGTCAGACGGACAAAGTTCATCTCCGTGCCCAATGGGAATTGCTGTCAGTATTTCATCCTGCGCTTTCATGCGCCTTTCAATGGACCGGATAGGGCCGCAGGAGGCAGCCCAGCAGACGGGATGGGAAAAGACAGCCGCAACATACGGACACCAAAGAGTACTCATTGGGGAAGAGGATCAAATTAGCTGTCAGTAAATGGAAGAATCGGGTGTATTCATTCTGTACTCATTCATAACTTGGCGACGGGCTCTCTCACCCCACCCCAAAGCAGCTGCTATCTAGAGATGTCTCAAGGCTTTCATGAGACGTGATAATTTATCAGGGTTCAAGAAGAAGAAGAAGAAGAAGAAGAGGAGGAGGAGGAGGAGGAGGAGGAGGAGGAGGAGTTTGGAGGATGGCAACTCTAGCTTGGCAAAGATTTGGGAGAGTGGCTGTTGTGGGTTTTCCGGGTTGTATGGCCACGGTCTTGTAGTTTTTGCACCCAACCACAGTCACACAGCCTGTAAAACCCACAATAGCCAGTCGATTCTGGCTGTGAAAGCCTTCAACAATATGTTCAAGAACATAAGAACATAAGAAAGAGCCAGTTGGATCAGACCAGAGTCCATCTAGTCCAGCACTCTGCTACTCGCAGTGGCCCACCAGGTGCCTTTGGGAGCTCACCTGCAGGGTCTTTGGCTGTCCTTGACCCCACCCCTGCGCCATCCCTCCTCCCCTTTATGAGATAATGCCATTACAAACATCAACAAGGAGCTGCGAGAGGAATCATTATGCGCATATGGGGTGGCACCCCCCAGAAAACTCAGATTTTTGCACCGGGCTACATTTTCCCTAGATACGCCTCTGCCAGTGGGAGAGGACTTCCTCTGAATAGGGTTTATTTATTTAATTATTTATTGGTTATATTTATATACCGCCCTCCCCCGGAGGGCTCAGGGCGGTGAACAACAGAAACATAAATAGAGCACAATAAAACCAAAGACTAAAATCAATTAAATATTAGTTATTTTGGCTCTATAAAATAAAACCCCACCCCATTAAAACGCAGCGTACTAAAATCAACATAATAGATGGCGCCTACTATCAAGTCCCCTAAAAGAAAGAAAGGGGGAGGGGACGGCAGGTTGCCAGCTCTGGGCTGGAAAACAGTGGCGTAACGCCAACGGGACAGGTGGGGTGCAATTTCCCAGGCAGAGCAGCAGCGGAGGTGTGGCTGGGCTGTGGTGGGGGCATGGCGAGGCATTTCAGGGGCGTTCCGGGGTGGGGCAGGGGTGGGCGGTGCTGCGGCAGGGGTGCAGAGCGTGCGTGTGCCACGGGCACAGTTTCCCCTCGCTCCACCCCTGCTGGGAAATACCGAGACATTTTGGAGGTGCAGCCTGAGGAGAGCAGGGGCTGACGCAGGAAGGAACCTCAGCAGGGTTACCATAGAGTCTGCCCTCCAAAGCAGCCATTTTCTCCAGGGAAGGTGATCTTTGTTTCCTAGAGAGATCTCCGGGGGCTGCTTGAAGGTTGGCAACTGGACCTCTGAGTCAAAAAGCTTGAAATAGGGGAGAACTATTCTTTCCCCCAATTGCACGGGGCAGTCTTTTGGGATCCGAAGAGCCCTCTGTCGTCTCCCCTCAGTCTTCTCTTCTCCTGGCATAGTACAGAAAACCCAGATTCTTCAACCGATGGTCATTGGCGTTCTCTTCCAGACCAAAGGTTGCCAGCTTCCGGTTGAGAAACACCTGGAGATTTTGCCAGTAGAAGCTAAGGAGCAGCAGTGGCATAGGAGGTTAAGAACTCGTGTATCTAATCTGGAGGAACCGGGTTTGATTCCCAGCTCTGCCGCCTGAGCTGTGGAGGCTTATCTGGGGAATTCAGATTAGCCTGTATACTCCCACACTCGCCAGCTGGGTGACCTTGGGCTAGTCACAGCTTCTCGGAGCTCTCTCAGCCCCACCCACCTCACAGGGTGTTTGTTGTGAGGGGGGAAGGGTAAGGAGATTGTAAGCCCCTTTGTTGTTCTTGTTGTTGTTGTTCTCCTCCTCCTCCTCCTCCTCCTCCTCCTCCTCCTCCTCCTCCTCCTCCTCCTCCTCCTCCTCCTCCTCCTCCTCTTCTTCTTCTTCTTCTTCTTCTTCTTCTTCTTCTTCTTCTTCTTCTTCTTCTTTGGGTGGGTTTTAGTGAGGGGAGGAACTTCAATAGGGTATGATGCCATGAATTCTACTTTCCAAAGCCGCCATTTTCTCCAGGTAAATCGAGAACCAGAGCGGTGCACTGGTTAAGAGCAGGTGGATCCTGTTGGGAATAAGAGCTCCTGGTAGTTGGAGATTATCCCTATTCGTAGTTAGCAGAGTGCACAGGTGGCTTAAACAGCACAGCGGAAGCCTGACCTCGTGTGCATTCGTGTGATGGATCCCAATGTGCGGCAAGCTTGCACAAAAGAAAGTGGGAGTCAGTTGTAGTTTCTAATCTAATAAAAAGAGTATTTATTAGTGAACGCCATTCTGTAGAGAAAGGTAGGTAGATAGGTTCACTATGCTGGGGTCGAGAAAGAAACCGGAAGGAAGTCCCTGAGAGTATCAGTCTAACATCAAAGGGATAGCGCCAGCATGATAGAGTAAAGGTGTCAATTCCTAGGTCCCTATCTAGCCACTGGCTATCTATAGTAAAAAACCCTCTTTAGGATGAGGCAGGAAACAGCGTAACAGCATAAAGTCCTTCTCTTCCAACAGATTCTAATCTGGAGAACCGGGTTTGATTCCCCACTCCTCCACCTGAGTGGCAGAGGCTTATCTGGTGAACCAGATGTGATTCTGCACTCCTACACTCCTGCTGAGTGACCTTGGGCTAGTCACAGTTCTTTGGAGCTCTCTCAGCCCCACCTACCTCACCAGGTGTCTGTTGTGGGAAGAGGAAGGGAAAGGAGCTTGTAAGCCACCTTGAGTCTCCTTACAAAAGAGAAAGGTGGTGTATAAATCCTCGTCCTCGCCCGGCCATTGCAGGGAAGTCCCTTTTTCCTTTTTTTCTCTTTACAGAAGAGAAAGGTGGGTTTTAAATCCAAATTCTTCTTCTTCTTCTTCTTCTTCTTCTTCTTCTTCTTCTTCTTCTTCTTCTTCTTCTTCTTCTTCTTCTTCTTCTTCTTCTTCTTCTTCTTCTTCTTCTTCTTCTTCTTCTTCTTCTTCTTCTTCTTCTTCTTCTTCTTCTTCTTCTTCTTCTTCTTCTTCTTCTTCTTCTTCTTCTTCTTCTTCTTCTTCTCCTTTTCCTCCTCCTCCTCCTCCTCCTCCTCTCTGCTGCTTGGAGATCAGTTGTAATACCAGGATATCTCCAGCTACCCCCTGGAGGCTGGCAACCTTACCCAGACGTTCTTCTCCCGTCTTGGTTCCCCCTCCTCTGAACCCATGCAAGGTAATGCTCAATTGTCTCAGGATCTGCCCAGCGGTCTCCTGGAGAGGTGTTGAGTGGGGCCCCAGAGAGTCCTGCTATAGAGCGAGCTCTTGGTGGGAAGCGCGCGGGCGCGGGGGGGGGGGGGGGGGCACGTGTTCCCCGCATGAATAAGTTCTGCAGTGCCAGCAGATTGGAAAAATATCCTTTCCATTGTAATGTGTTTTATATGCTAAGCCTCATACATGCACTTAAGTCAATAGGTGATGGCACTTTACATAAATATATGACGGTCCGCTGCTCGGTGCAATAAAAATCCTCCGCCTGAAACGTGGAAGCAATTCAAAAAACCAGATCTCACATTTTTGCCATCGTTAAAGTGAAATCCTGACATGCCGTGATTAAAAAACCCCACATCTGTGTGCATTTAAAATTAAAATATATAGAGATCCATGTTTGCCTCCCTCGGCACAAATGTTTTACTGCCGACTGGCTCGCTTTAAATATTAAAAACATTACATTATTTTATTTCAGATGTCACAGTATGTTACCTATCACCCTTTCACCTTGGAGTTTTTGGTTCAAATCCAGCTCCGAGTCGGGGAAATCGAAACCAGCTGACCGTGTTTGGGAGTTTCGGCGAAGGCCTCGCAGCCCGCATTAATCGGACGCAAAGCAAAACAAACACAGATAGAGGTTTGGGAAAGCAGGCGTGCGCACGTGCGGACGCACACAAAAGACACGGAGGCCGGGAAGCGGCGAGCGCGTTTGCCGAAACGACACAGGCCGTGATGGGCTGGTTTGTGTAAAAGAGATTTTCACGGCAGGATAAAGAATCCAGCTCAAAAAAACAAAAAAGTTTTGTGGAGTTTACAGAGAAAGAAATCGATTTAAAAGGCCACCTCACTGCTCCAAATTCTGGGCCAAAATTGTTGCTCTGTTCTGCCTGCCGATTGGTAGAATGTCTCCCTCTCGGACTATGCGGTGATTTCCAAACCACAGAGGTCAATTTGCCAGCAGAGAATGGCTACTTTGGAGGGTTGATTCTATGGCATTATAACCCCCCCAGTGCCTCCCCTCTCCAAACTGCAACCTCCCAGGCTCCATCCCCCAAATCTCCTGATATTTCACAACATGGAGCTGGTAACCCTAGTGGTTGAAGCAGAATGTCACCTACAGGAGGAGGAGGAGGAGGAGGAGGAGGAGGAGGAGGAGGAGGAGTGGAGTTTGGATTTATATCTCCCCTTTCTCTCCTGCAGGAGACTCAAAGGGGCTTACAATCTCCTTGCCCTTCCCCCCTCACAACAAACACCCTGTGAGATGGGTGGGACTGAGAGAACTCAGAAGAGCTGTGACTAGCCCAAGGTCACCCAGCTGGCATGTGTGGGAATGTACAGGCTAATCTGAATTCCCCAGATAAGCCTCCACAGCTCAAGCGGCAGAGCAGGGAATCAAACCCGGTTCCTCCAGATTAGATACATGAGCTCTTAACCTCCTACGCCAAAGCCTTCGACAATCCACTTTCACAATTGTTTGCAAGTGGATTTTGTTATTCCGCATAGTAAAATCCAGCCGCAAAATGAATTGAAAGTGGATTGAAAGTGCATTATTCCGCATGTGTGGAAGGGGCCACTCCCTCTCAAACAGAGGTCTCCTGCTTAAAGGGAAAGGGGGAAAAAATCTGCTCTGTTATCTTCCAAGCCTTGAGTCAAGAGGATGTTATTTTTCCCTACCTTTTGGCTGAGTCCCCCATCCGCGACCATTTTAGCACCTCTTTACACTGCCCTATAGCGAGTGTGGTGTGGTGGTTAAGAGCGGCAGACTCTAATCTGGAGAGCTGGGTTCAATTCCCTGCTCCTCCCTATGAAGCACACTGGGTAACGGTGAGCCAGTCACAGTTCTCTCAGGACTCTCTCAGCCCCACCTTGATCACAAGGTGTCTGTTGTGGGGAGAGGAAGGGAAAGGAGCTTGTGAGCCACTTTGAGACTCCTTAAAATAGAGAAAAATGGGGTATAAAAGCCAACTCTTCTCCATTTTGGGGCTGCAGAAATTCCAGGTGGGGCCCTGAGATTTCCCATAATTACAACTGACCTCCAGATGATGGTGATAGGCTCCCCTGAAATAAATGGCTACTTTGGAGGGTGGCATTAAGAACATAAGAACTAGCCTGCTGGATCAGACCAGAGTCCATCTAGTCCAGCACTCTGCTACTCGCAGTGGCCCACCAGGTGCCTTTGGGAGCTCACCTGCAGGAGGTGAAACCAATGGCCTTCTGCTGCTGCTGCTGCTCCCGAGCACCTGGTCTGCTAAGGCATTTGCAATCTGAGATCAAGGAGGATCAAGATGGGTAGCCATAGATCAACTTCTCCTCCATAAATCTGTCCAAGCCCTTTTTAAAGCTATCCAGGTTAGTGGCCATCACCCCCTCCTGTGGCAGCATATTTCAAACACCAATCATGTGTTGCGTAAAAAATGTTTCCTTTTATTTGTCCTAATTCTTCCCCCCAGCATTTTCAATGGATGCCCCCTGGTTCTAGTAGTAGATGATTATACCCTGTTGTCATTATACCCTTCCCTCTCCGACTTCTCCAGGAATTTCCCAAGCCAGAGCTACCAAACCTACTTTCACCTGTAGCGGCTTCTTTTAGCCGACTCTGGCTTATGGCCATGGTGGCAATTTGTTCTTTGTTTGTTTGACCTCTTTCCAGGTATTTTTATGCCACTTGGGGTTACGACAGGAAGCGCCAGGGATTGACCGGGTGAGACCACCCCCCTGTTTGGTGCATTGGGGGACTCTCCCCTCAAACACACACAAAACCACACCTATGTAGTCCGGACCAGCCGGTTTTTCACCCACCCCATTCTGAATCTGTAGGTTTCGCTATCATTCAAAAGGAGGAACACTGTATAGGGCTGGCACCAGAGGCGGGATCCAGCAGGTTCTCACAGGTTCCTGAGAGTAGGTTACTAATTATTTGTGTGTGCCAAGAAGGGGTTACTAATTGGTGATTTTGCCGTGTGATTTTTGCCTTAGTTACGCCCCTCCTCTCAGCAGTAGAGCGCAGAACTTGAAGCAGTCTAGCACGGCATGCGTGGCAGCCTGCGCCTGCATGCCTTCGTTTCCCGCCCAAGGACCGGCGCAGCGGATGCGTCCATGCCACAGCCACGTCCAGGAATGCCCCACCCCCAGAATTCCCAGCCACGCCCCCCACCGTGCCCCGCCCAGCCCCATTGGTGCTACGCCACAGTTTGAATCCCACCACCATGGGAACCTGTTACTAAAACTTTTGGATCCCACCACTGTCTGGCACCTATATGGATTTCCTAAAGGGATGTCCGTCACTTGCAATATCTTATTTTTACTCACGAGAAGGGACTTCCAGATAGCCAGATGCTTCCTCAGTGGATGCGAGTCACCCCTTTAGCTACAAATCACATGCAATTTTTTTTCCAAGTATGCCCTTGAAAAAGGAGATTGGCTTAAATGGGCACTTGAGTCACAGTTACGTCCAAGGTAATGATAATAACAAAACTTTTAGTGAATAACATTTTATTTTGGGGGGAATCATCTTAGATTTGGGGTGGGTGGGTGGGGGTGCGTCTGCCTTTTGGGTATATCCAGATGTTTTAAAAGCCGCTGAGCGCCATACCCGGAACTCTCATAGAATCATAGAGTTGGAAGAGACTCCGAGGGCCACCCAGTCCAACCCCCTGCCATGCAGGAACACAAAATCAAAGCACTCCTGACAGATGGCCATCCAGCCTCTCTTTAAAAACCTCCGAAGAAGGAGATTCTACCACACTCCGAGACAGGGCATTCCACTGTCAAATATCCCTGGCAGTCAGGAAGTTTTTCCTGATGTTTAGGTGGAATCTCCTTTCCTTCACCTTGGACCCATTCCCCCTGGTTCTAGTCTCTGGAGCAGCAGAAAACCAGCTTGCTCCCTCACCAACATGACATCCCTCCAAAACCCACCTCAGAGACGTCTAATCATACAGTTGGGTGCTAGTCATCAAGGGCTGGTCCCGACAGGCGTTCTGTACATTGAGAAGGAGTAGGTTTTCTCTGCCCAAGGAGGAAGAGGAGGAGGAGGAGAACAACAACAACAACAACAACCACAGGAGTTTGGATTTATATCCCCCCTTCCTTCTTATGTTCTTATGTTCTGAAGAAGAAGAAGAAGAAGAAGAAGAAGAAGAAGAAGAAGAAGAAGAAGAAGAAGAAGAAGAAGAGGAGGAGGAGGAGGAGGAGGAGGAGGAGGAGTTTGGATTTATATCCCCCCCTTTCTCTCCTGTAGGGGAGAGAAGGGGCTTACAATCTCCTTGCCCTTCCCCCCTCACAACAAACACCCTGTGAGGTGGGTGGGCCTGAGAGAGCTCCGAGAAGCTGTGACTAGCCCAAGGTCACCCAGCTGGTGTGTGTGGGAGTGCACAGGCTAATCTGAATTCCCCAGATAAGCCTCCACAGCTCAAGCGGCAGAGCGGGGAATCAAACCTGGTTCCTCCAGATTAGATACACGAGCTCTTAACCTCCTACGCCACTGCTGCTCCTTAACCTCCCTAACCTCCTACGCCACTGCTGTTAACTGCAAGCAACAGACCTTTAATGGAGGGCCAGTGGCTCAGCGGCAGAGCATCAGTTTGCCATGCGAGAGGTCGTCGGTTCAATCCCTGGCCTCTCCAGTTAAAAAGGACTGGATGCAAGGTGACGGGAAAGACATTACCTGAGACCCTGGAGAGCGGCTGCCAGTCAGAGCAGACAAGACTGACTTTGAGGGACCAGTGGTCCGTTTCAGCAAAAGGCAGCTATATATGAGCCCCTATGCAGCCCTTTGTCTGGAGTTAGGTCAAAACTCCTTGGAATCAGCCGCTTGGCTGAGGACTTTTAGATTCTGGCTGCGAATTCACTTTCTCTCAGACTGTAATTCCTTGGTCCACCGTCTGCTCTCTGACACCCATCCCAACCCCTGGTTTTCCATAATTGAAGAAAAAATGGCCTCTATTGGACTGTCAGTGAATTCACTTTGCCCCTTGTCCTATTCAGAAGCTTATAGGAAATTAAAAGGTCAACTATTGGATAGAGAGTTCTCTACCCTAATCACCGCAGCCAAGAAAACGTGCTCCCCCCTGTATTTTTCTCTCCCATTTGAACGGGGCCACTTGGCACACTACCTGTATTGCTTAATAAACCCTGTTCAAAGGAGAGCCATAATGCTCGCCAGGTTTAATGTTATGCCTTCTGCCTTGTTACATGGCAGATTTACTGGCAAGAAAAGGCATAAAAGATTGGGCCCATGTAACGATGGCTCAGTTGGAATCTCTGGCCCACCACTTACTACACTGTCTCAGATTCAAGGAAACTGTGATCCAAGCATGTGACCTTTACTCCTTTACACTAACCCCATCTCCCTGATTTAATTAGATTACACTACTCGTTGGACAACCCTGATCCTTCTCTCTGTAAGGACAGTATAGACTTTCTCCTGGAAATTACCAAACGCCAGTAGATTTCCTCCGACCTGTATTGTATATGCTTTTTAATCTGTTTTTATTACTGTTGTACTGTTGTCTATGCCAATAAAGGCTTGCTTCTTGAAAGCTATATATGAGGGCACAGGTACACATGGCTGCGAATTCACTTTCTCTCAGACTGTAATTCCTTGGTCCACCGTCTGCTCTCTGACACCCATCCCAACCCCTGGTTTTCCATAATTGAAGAAAAAATGGCCTCTATTGGACTGTCAGTGAATCTTACTCCTTTGCCCCTTGTCCTATTCAGAAGCTTATAGGAATTGTATGTCAACTATTGGATAGAGAGTTCTTCTACCCTAATCACCGCAGACAAGAAAACGCGCTCTCCCCTGTATTTTTCTCTCCCATTTGAACGGGGCCACTTGGCACACACTACTCCGTATTGCTTAATAAAACTCCTGTTCAAAGGAGAGCCATAATGCTCGCCAGGTTTAATGTTATGCCTTCTGCCTTGTTACATGGCAGATTTAATAAGCAAGAAAAGGCTAAAAGATTGGGCCCATGTAACGATGGCTCAGTTGAATCTCTGGCCCACCAATTACTACACTGTCTCAGATTCAAGGAAATCAGATCCAAGTATGTGAATCTTACTCCTTTACATTTACCCCATCTCCCTGATTTAATTAGATTACACTACTCATTGGACAACCCTGATCCTTCTCTCTGTATGACAGTAGCAGACTTTCTCCTGGAAATTACTAAACGCCAGTAGATTTCCTCCGACCTGTATTGTATATGCTTTTTAATCTGTTTTTATTACTGTTGTACTGTTGTCTATGCCAATAAAGGCTTGCTTCTTGAAAGCTATATATGAGGGCACAGGTACACATGTGCCGGTTTTAAAAAGGACCCGCAGCACGAACAAACAGGAGGTTATTTTTGTGGTCCCCCAACCGCTTCAGCCCGTGTGGATGGACGCCCGCTTCATCGGATGCCAAGAAGGGGCATATCTGCCTCCACCGGTTCCCCTTTCTTTCCTGTTTGGCAAACCACATCCCCGAGTCCCTTTCTTTACGCCGCTCTCCTAACCGCCCGGTTATCTCCTGCCATATGGAAGCAATCCCGCCTCCTTGTCCTGCCTTCCGCCTCGGCATCTCGGCTCTTCTCCGCTCGCGCTAATTGCCTAATATTTACCCGACGCGCTTTAAAGTTTGCTCGGAAAAGGGAAAAAGGGGACCGGCCTTGCTTATAATCAAACTTTGTGTACTGTATGGTAATCTAAACTGTGCAGTAATGGATGGGGGAAGGACCCGGCGTTTTGAGTTACGCCCCCTGGCATACATTTTTAAAAGAGTGCTTAAATAAGAAGTACAGAAACCAGATGTCATTCGGTAAGAGTATCCGAATGAGCAAAAATTTGCTGTCTGGATACTTTTTTCTCCCCCCCTCCTCCCCCCTTCCTTTCTCCCCCCCTCTTAATAAACTTTGTAAAAACATGAGGAATTCTTTGGATTTATATCATATTTAGCAGCTGTGAAATCACACAAACAGCTGTTGCTACCTATGGGGAGCTGACCTCCAGTGGTCTTCACCTGGGGTTGCTAGGCAACCAGAAACTCGCTGGCAGAAACCTCCTCGGGTCCCTCTCTGGCATCCCTGGCCAAAAGTGGGTCGGCCCACAGAGATGTGCAGAGGCAGGAGGGTTCAATCCAGCCACCAATCCACCGGGGATGTTCTCCTGTACGAGTCTTCTTGAATGGAGCAGGAAGACTAGGAAAGGTTGGAAGAACTTGGTTTGTTTTGCCCGGAGAAGGGAAGTCTGTAGGATCATGGAAACACCCTTCGTCTGGAATGGCGGTGGAGGAGAGTGCTATCAAGGGGCAGCCATCCTAGGGGTTACCCCGTAAAGTTTCCAAGACAAGAGACATTCACAGGCAATTAGTGTTGCTTCTGAGTAGCAACCTTGGTACCTGCCAAGCCCCTGGATCTGTGACTCAAACCAAACTCTGTAACTTGAAGGTTTAGAAGTCTTCACTGGCAGACAAAAAGGCTCGAGGAAAAAAAGCTAGTTCTGCTGGAACATTCAAACAACTCCAATATATCAATCCCCTATACTCCTCCCCCTCCCTGTCCCTTAGTTCTATCCCACACCACCAGAAGGCTCAAACAGTGGCGTAGCGCCAAGGGGACAGCGGGGTGCGCGATGCACCAGGCATGCACCCCTACGGGGGAGTGGCAGGGGTGTTGCGGGGGCATTCCAGGGCATTGTGGGGACATTGTGGGGCAGGACAGGGTGGACGGGGGTGCGGCAGGGGTGCCGGGTGCATGCATGCACCGGGCGCAGATTCCCCTCACTCCGCTCCTGGGCACGAAAGATAGAAATGCCCTCAATTAATTCATTCCCCACCCCCCTGGCGATTCTCTACCAGATGCCTGGCTTCACAGAATCATAGAGTTGGGTGGGGCCATACAGGCCATCTGGCCCAACCCCCTGCTCAAAGCAGGATCAGCCTAAGGCATCCCTGACAAGGGTTTAGCTAGCTAACGCTTGAAGACTGCCAGTGAGGGGATTTCCCAAGCCAGAGTAGCCAACCCTCCATTTTATCCTCATAAGAACATAAGAACATAAGAACTACCCTGCTGGATCAGACTAGAGTCCATCTAGTCCAGCTCTCTGCTACTCGCAGTGGCCCACCAGGTGCCTTTGGGAGCTCACGTGCAGGAGGAGAAAGCAATGGCCTTCTGCTGCTGCTGCTCCCGAGCACCTGGTCTGCTAAGGCATTTGCAATCTCAGATCAAGGAGGATCAAGATTGGGAGCCATAGATCGACTTCTCCTCCATAAATCTGTCCAAGCCCTTTTTAAAGCTATCCAGGTTAGTGGCCATCACCACCTCCTGTGGCAGCATATTCCAGGTTCAACTGACAGTGTATGAATGGTCCATTGAGTTTCTAGGCAGGATATGGATGTGACCCTGGTTCTCTCAGATCCTAGTCTGCAGCGCTAACCATTACACCGTGAGCTCTCAAGCATTCAGCTCTTGTTGGTTGATTACCCACCGGTGCTCTGGCGCGCGGTAGGACCAGAAGTGCGTGGGGCAAGAAATCTTGTCCTGACACCCTTCCTGAGAAAGGAGGTGCGCCAGGGCAATATTTCTTCCCCCGACATGTTCCTCTTGCCCCGCGGGTGCTTTCTGCTTTCCGCGCGGCAAGCGAGAGCACTTTCCGTGCCGGAGCAGGGCGAAGGTGGGGAACGCCTGCGGGTGGGTAATCGGCTATAATTTCTCTCACTTTATACCCACGTGTTGGACACTCTATTCCTAGAGTTACCAGCCTCCAAAGGTCCCCAACTATCACAGCTGATCTCCTGGCAACCGGTTCCCTTGGAGAGAATTTGCCGCTTTGCGAAGTGGGCTCTCTAGCATTATGCCCCACGGGAGTTCCCAACTTGGAACGGGCAACTTTATTCCTTTAGCAAAGAAGACGTAAAGAGGGCAAAAAAAGAGAGGGAAGATTTGTAGTTGTCAGGACTGCAGAACCGGCTGCTCCCGAGTTCGAGCCATAAGGCCTGGCGCAAGGGAGGGGTTGGGAGGAGAGAGGCATACCATTCCCTTCTATTACAGCCCAAATAAATCATTTTGGAAATCTAAAACAAATGAGGCAAGCCGAGAGACTTGCAGATGATTCAAAGCAAGGAATAAAGCGGGGGGGTGGGTGGGTGGGTGAGGAGGAGAGAGGAGACCCGCGTTCCTCCCAAATTGCAAATGCAAACCGCTTATTATATAAGCAGAAAGGACTGTTGGTGGGCGGAAGCTGGGTCTGTCTAAAGCAAGGCTGCCAGTCACAGCCCCCCACCCCCCGCCACTGTCCACGCACTCACAAAATCCAGAGCAAACATTCTTTTTTGCTTACGCTAATATGGAATTTGTTATGACAACCGGGCGGCTGCTTCTCCTTTTTTTAAAAAAGGGATACTTACGGACTCTTGTCTATCACTGTTTGCAGACGCACTCAAAACAGATGGAAATATTTTTCCCATTATGTCAAAAATAAGAATGCTTTCAACAGAGCGCGCTAATATCTCCCTTCAAAAGTGCATTCTGAAAGAAAGGGGGGGGATCCAGTTTATGCCGGGTTTGCTCCGGTGCAGGGGTGGCTAAGGGGCGGGACTAGAAGTGCCAATCCTCAGGAGAGGGCTCAAGTTCTCCACGGATTCCAACAGATCTCCAGATGACAGAGAGAATGGCTGCTTTGGAGGGCGAGTTCTATGACATTGTAACCCCCAGAGATCTCCCCAAATCCCATTCTTTCTAGGACCCACCTTTAGGAATTTCTCATCCTGGAGGTGCCGAGTCTACGTGGGCCCTTGACAGTCCAGAAGATTTGTAATTCAGGTACACTTCTCTCCTGTAAGGAGGCTCAAAGGGGCTTACAAACTCCTTTCCCTTCCCCCCCTCACCAGTGGCGTAGCACCAACGGGACAAGGGGGAGTACAAGGTCCCAGGCGCACGCTGGTGCGGGGGCATGTCCGGGACATTCTGAGGCATTCCAAGGAGGCAGTTCCCCCTCGCTCTGCCCCCGCCCCTCACAACCAACCCCCTGTGAGTTGGGTGGGGCTGAGAGAGCTCCAAAGAACTGTGACTAGTCTAAGGTCACCCAGCTGGCATGTGTTGGAGTGCACAAGCTAATCTGGTTCACCAGACAAGCCTCCACGGCTCAAGCGGCAGAGCGGGGAATCAAACCTGGTTCTCCAGATTAGAGTGCACCTACTCTTAACCGCTGCACCACGCTGGCTCTCAGAATCAGACAACCAGCCACAGTTTCAGACACCAGAGGTTGAAAGCACAACAGTTTTCAAGCTGCAAGAAAGGAAGTCCAGACGTTCCTATTTATTTATTTAAAATATTTAGGCGTGTTGGTGTTCCCAGCCATCAAGTTGCGTCTGATTTTTGACAACCCTATGAATGACTGTCCTCCAAAATGTCCTGTCTTTGACAGCCTGGCTTCTTACTCATGGCAGCTCTTTGGATTAATGTCCTCCGAAACAGCCTCTCCTTAACAGCCTGACTCAGGTCTTCCAAATTGTGGGTCACGGCAGCAGTGGCGTAGGAGGTTAAAAGCTTGTGTATCTAATCTGGAGGAACCGGGTTTGATTCCCGCCTGAGCTGGGGAGGCTTATCTGGGGAATTCAGATTAGCCTGTGCACTCCCACACACGCCAGCTGGGTGACCTTGGGGTAGTCACAGCTTCTCGGAGCTCTCTCAGCCCCACCCACCTCACAGGGTGTTTGTTGTGAGGGGGGAAGGGCAAGGAGATTGTAAGCCTCTTTGAATCTCCTGCAGGAGAGAAAGGGGGGATATAAATCCAAACTCCTCCTCCTCCTCCTCCTCCTCCTCCTTCTTCTCCTTCTTCTCCTTTTCCTCCTCCTCCTCCTCCTCCTCCTCCTCCTCCTCTTCTTCTCCTCCTCCTCCTCCTCCTCCTTCTTCTCCTTCTTCTCCTTTTCCTCCTCCTCCTCCTCCTCTTCTTCTTCTCCTTCTCCTTCTCCTTCTTCTCCTTCTCCTTCTTCTACTTCTTCTCCTCCTCCTCCTCCTCCTCTTCTTCTCCTTCTCCTTCTCCTTCTCCTTCTCCTTCTCCTTCTTCTCCTTCTCCTTCTTCTTCTTTTTCTCCTCCTCCTCTTCTCCTTCTTCTTCCTCTTCCTCTCCTCCTCCTCCTCCTCTTCTTCTTCTTCTTCTTCTTCTTCTTCTTCTTCTTCTTCTTCTTCTTCTTCTTCTTCTTCTTCTTCTTCTTCTTCTTCTTCTTCTTCTTCTTCTTCTTCTTCTTCTTCTTTTTCTTTATGGAATCGACTCATCCCATGTCGGGTCTTCCTCTTCTCCTGCTGTCTTCAACTTTCCCAACTTTTCCAGTGGACTCTTGTCTTCTCATGATGGGACAATAACCTCACTTTCATCCTTTTAGCTCCTCGGAAGAGTTCAGGCTCGGTTTGGTCTAGAACCCACCAGCTTGTCTTTCCGGCAGTCCGCAGGATCCATAAAACTCTTCTCCGATCCCACAAATCGAAGGACTCGCCTTTCTGTCTGTCAGCTTTCTGACAGCTCCCAACATATGGCAACCCTATGAATTAACAGCATTCCTACCATCCTGTTAATAGCCTTGCTCAGGTCTTCAAACTGTGGGCCGTGGGTTTCTTGACAGTCTCATGTTGGGTCTGAGAGCCAGCGTGGCGTAGTGGTTAAGAGCAGGGGCATTCTAATCTGGAGAACCAGTTTTGATTCCCCGCTCTGCTGTGGAGGCTTATCTGGTGAACCCGATTAGCTTGTGCACATAGCAGCTGGGTGACCTTGAGCTAGTCACAGTTCTTTGGAGCTCTCTCAGCCCCACCCACTTCACGTGGTGTTTGTTGTGGGGGAAGGAAAGGAAAGGAGATTATAAGCTTCGTTGAGTCTCTTTACAGGAGAGAAAGGGGGGATATAAATACAAACTCCTGCTCCTCCTCTTCTTCTTCTTCTTCTTCTTCTATGTCTCCTTATCTTTTCAGGCTCCTGATAGTTAACATGGCTGCAATTTCTTGAAAATAAGCTTACTTTAACATGTGTTTATGTCACCTTTGTTCTCTTTCATCCTCTTTCACTCCCACAACAGCTGGGTGAGCAACATGAGGCCAGGGTTACCAACCTCAAGGTGGGGCCTGGAGATCCCCCTGAAATGATAAATGATCTCCAGGCGATAGAGATCGGTTCCCCTGGATAAAATGGCAACTTCAGAAGGTGGACTCTAAAGCATCACATCCTGGCTGAGCTCCCTCACCAGACTCCACCCCCAAATCTCCAGGAATTTCCCAGCCCAGAGTTGGCAACCCTATGTGAGGCGGGAAGGGGCTTAGCCCAGTGGTGGGATTCAGCCGGTTCGCACCACTTCAGCAGAACCAGTTGTGAAAATGATGCTCATATACAACCAGTTGTTCAATTATTTGAATCCCACCACTGGCTTAGCCCAAATCCCACTAGTGATCTTCGCAGTGAATTGATGTCTGAACCACAAACCTCCTCCCTTCCTCACCTGGCGCTCTAACCACTATACCAATCTGCCTCCGAGATATGCAAAGGATGTGAACACATTTGTGCGTTATGCTGTTCCTCAGCCTGTAAGCCACTCCACAAACACACAGTCCGGTATCTGCACAGAGCCTTGTATAATTTTGCAAGTGTCGATATAGCCACAGATAAATGCTGGCTTCCCCCACCCCATCTGTTGCACACATGTGTGGCTAAATTGGAAAACAGATGAGAGGTTTTAGCAAACATTACCGAGTTGCAAATATCTTTTTTCTTGGTTTAGTCAGTGACTCAACCGGAGAGTTTTTCCAACTTATTTCGGTCTGGAGCGAACCTTTCCAAACTGAAGGCGTGTAGGATCAGATGTTTGTATGCTCTGCCCGCTACAGGTGGGGAGATTCCTGGTGATTTTTGACCTGGGAAACGGGCTTTGGCGGAGCTGATTTTGGAATAGTAAGACCTAGAGTTGTCAAAAGCCAGGTGGGACCTGGAGATCTCCTGGATTTACAATTGATCTCCAGGCAACAGAGATCAGTACCCCTCGAGAAAATGGCTGTTTTGGTGAGTGTGATGATGTGCCTTTAAGAGTAAGTTGATGGGCGGAGTTAAGAGACCTTTTTTTAGAAGCAAGCCTTTATTGGCATAGACAACAGTACAACAGTAATAAAAAACGGATTAAAAAGCATATACAATACAGGTCGGAGGAAATCTACTGGCGTTTAGTAATTTCCAGGAGAAAGTCTGCTACTGTCATACAGAGAGAAGGATCAGGGTTGTCCAATGAGTAGTGTAATCTAATTAAATCGGGGAGATGGGGTAAATGTAAAGGAGTAAGATTCACATACTTGGATCTGATTTCCTTGAATCTGAGACAGTGTAGTAATTGGTGGGCCAGAGATTCAACTGAGCCATCGTTACATGGGCCCAATCTTTTAGCCTTTTCTTGCTTATTAAATCTGCCATGTAACAAGGCAGAAGGCATAACATTAAACCTGGCGAGCATTATGGCTCTCCTTTGAACAGGGTTTATTAAGCAATACAGGTAGTGTGCCAAGTGGCCCCGTTCAAATGGGAGAGAAAAATACAGGGGGGAGCACGTTTTCTTGGCTGCGGTGATTAGGGTAGAGAACTCTCTATCCAATAGTTGACCTTTTAATTTCCTATAAGCTTCTGAATAGGACAAGGGGCAAAGTGAATTCACTGACAGTCCAATAGAGGCCATTTTTTCTTCAATTATGGAAAACCAGGGGTTGGGATGGGTGTCAGAGAGCAGACGGTGGACCAAGGAATTACAGTCTGAGAGAAAGTGAATTCGCAGCCATGTGTACCTGTGCCCTCATATATAGCTTTCAAGAAGCAAGCCTTTATTGGCATAGACAACAGTACAACAGTACAAACGGATTGCGCATATTATACAGGTCGGAGGAAATCTACTGGCGTTTAGTAATTTCCAGGAGAAAGTCTGCTACCGTCATACAGAGAGAAGGATCAGGGTTGTCCAATGAGTAGTGTAATCCACCAAATCAGGCAGATGTTCCAGCGTAAAGGAGTGAGATTCACATACTTGGATCTGATTTCCTTGAATCTGAGACAGTGTAGTAATTGGTGGGCCAGAGATTCAACTCGAGCCACCGTGCCATACCCACCTTTTGTGTCCTTTCTTGCTTAATAAATCTGCCATGTAAATACAAGTGAAGGCATAACATTAAACCTGGCGAGCATTATGGCTCTCCTTTGAACACGGGTTTATTAAGCAATACAGGTAGTGTGCCAAGTGGCCCCGTTCAAATGGGAGAGAAAAATACAGGGGGGGGGGGCACATTTTCTTGGCTGCGGTGATTAGGGTAGAGAACTCTCTATCCAATAGTTGACCTTTTAATTTCCTATAAGCTTCTGAATAGGACAAGGGGCAAAGTGAATTCACTGACAAAACCAATAGAGGCCAGGCTTTTCTTCACCTCATGGGAAACCAGGGGTTGGGATGGGCGTCAGAGAGCAGACTTATGTGGACTCAAGGAATTACAGTCTGAGAGAAAGTGACCTCGCAGCCATGTGTGCCCTGTGCTCCTCATATATAGCTTTCAAGAAGCAAGCCTTTATTGGCATAGACAACAGTACAACAGTAATAAAAACAGATTAAAAAAGTACAGTACAATACAGGTCGAGGGGAAATTCACTAGGCGTTTAGTAATTTCCAGGAGAAAGTCTGCTACTGTCATACAGAGAGAAGGATCAGGGTTGTCCAATGAGTAGTGTAATCTAATTAAATCAGGGAGATGGGGTAAATGTAAAGGAGTAAGATTCACATACTTGGATCTGATTTCCTTGAATCTGAGACAGTGTAGTAATTGGTGGGCCAGAGATTCAACTGAGCCATCGTTACATGGGCACAATCTTTTAGCCTTTTCTTGCTTATTAAATCTGCCATGTAACAAGGCAGAAGGCATAACATTAAACCTGGCGAGCATTATGGGAGTTAAGAGACCTGGGGGAGGGGGCAAAGCTGTTGGAACCGAGACCTGAGAGAGTTAAGACTGAGAGCTTCCAGTTAGCTGTTAACTGCTCTAATAGTTTTGATCGTCAGCCTTAAATATACTTGTTAACACCACGAAGGCTGTCCTGCCATCCATCACAACAGAAGGCGGGCTCTATTTTATTTTATTTTATTACATTTCTACACCGTCCCACCCCTGTCGGGCTTGAGGCAGTTTCCAACATGATGTATACATACTAAGTACAACAAACTATAATAATCCACTATGAATTAAGAACATAAGAACTAGCCTGCTGGATCAGACCAGAGTCCATCTAGTCCAGCACTCTGCTACTTGCAATGGCCCACCAGGTGCCTTTGGGAGCTCATATTTCAACAACTCAACATACGTCTACTAGAAAAACAAAATGACAAAAACATCCATTTTCACTGAGCCCCAGTAAATCTTAGAAAGAAGGATAAAACAGATAAAAACAGATAAAATAGATAAAAACAGGGGAGAGAGAGGGGGGAGGCCAAATATCTTACACTTTGCCAGTGGTGGGATTCTAATAATTTAACAACCGGTTCACCCTCCGCCACGACCCCCTCCCCGGCCACGCGGCCCCCACCATGTCCCCCGTTGCCCACTTACCTGCTGCAGATTAACTTCTTGTGGGGGTGGAGGGGGCAACAGGGCCTTGCCACCACTGCTCTGAAAGCCCCCTTGCTCCCCTGGGAGGGGGGCTTCGGGGCTTTTAGTGCCTCAGAGCAGCCGGGGGGCAAGGTGCCCGGCTGCTCCAGGGCTCTGAAAGCCACTTTTAACAACCAGTTCTCCGAACTCAACAAAAAATAAGGTACTGATTCTATCAAACTGGTGTGAACTGGCTGAATCCCACCACTGCACGTTGCTGCCTCAACCATACGCTTGGTGTAATAGCTCCGGCGTTTTCCTCACGGGCCATATATCCTGGGATAAGGAGGTGAAACTTCCCGGTTCGGGCATGGCTACCGCATGGCTTCCAGGCCTAAATGGAGATTTCCCTTATCCCGGGGCCTTCAAAAAAATGATGAAATTGGCAGTTCTTTTTTTTAAAAAAAAAACCCGCACCGTTCCCGCTCTCGTGTAAACACTGTGGGAGACGGACCGGTTTATTTTTTCCACCCGGCCACCTGCTCTCCCCGCCCCTCAGCTGCAGCCAATCAGGAAGTTGGAAAAACGGGACAGTTCACGCATGCGTTAAAACGTTGGAGTGGAAATGAAACTCAACAGGGGCCGTGCGTAATCACCTGGACTTCTTCCTCCTGGTCGGAACACTCTAACGGGCAGCCGTGCGAAGGGAGAAACTGGGATAAAAACACCCGGAGATATACGATCCCGCCTCTATCCCAGGATATTATGTCCGTCTGGAAAATGCCTCCATCTTACAGGCCCTGAGGAACTGTGTTAGATCCTGCAGGGCCCTGGTCTCATTGGAAAGAGCACTTCATCTGCATAAGCATAAGCATTTTATTGTCATTGTGCACGCACAACAAAATTTACAGCAGCATTCCTCGATGCACCCAATTTCAGACTCATGCCCCATCCTCACTTTCCCCTTCCTCCACCCATCCCTACACAGCCCCAAACACATCAACACGAAGCTACGGAGTTCAGCATCACCACAGCTCTAGAGTAGAAGCTGTCTCTAAGCCTCTTTATCCTAGTTTTGATAGACCTGTATCGCCTACCAGATGGACGCAGTTCAAAAAGAGAGTGTGCTGGATGAGACGGGTCTCTCAGAATATTTTGGGCTTCCTTTAGGCTTCGGGAATCGTAGAGTTCTTCCAAGGAGGGGAGAGGGCAGCTGATAATCCTCTGGGCAGTAGTGATCACCCTTTGGAGCGCCTTCCTATCCGCCACTGTGCAACTGGAGAACCATACACAGATGCAGTAGGTTAAGACACTCTCTATAGCACAGCGGTAAAAGGACACCAGGAGTTTTCCATTCAGTTGTTGTTTCCTTAAAAGTCTCCGATAGTACAGTCTTTGCTGGGCCTTCTTAACCACCGCGGCAGTCTGTACGCCCCAGGTCAAGTCCTCTTTAATCATAATGCCTCTTTAATCATAACGCCAGGGCTGGAATGGTATTATGCCCAGTTTCCGTTCCTCCCCTCCCCTCCCCTCCCCAAACTCCACCCTCTCCAGGCGCCACCAGTGGTGGGATTCAGCCGATTTGCACCACTTTGACAGAACCGGTTGTTAAAATGGTGCTTGTAAGCAACCAGTTGTTAAATTATTTGAATCCCATCACCGGAACCGGAATTATTTGAATCCCGACACTGGGCGTCACCCCCAACATCTACAGGTATTTTCCAACATAGAGCTGGCAACCGTCTCTCCAGGCCATAGAGTTTAGCACTCCAGGAGTAAAACGATTGCTTTGGAAGGGGGACTGTTCAGCATTATACTCTGCTCAGCATCCTCCTCAAACCCCTCCTGGAGCAGCAGTGGCGTAGTGGCTAAGAGCAGTGGCTAACAGCAGGTGCACTCTGATCTGTAGGAACCGGGTTTGATTCCCAGCTTTGCCGTTTGAGTTGTGGAGGCTTATCTGGGGAATTCAGATTAGCCTGTACACTCCCACACACGCCAGCTGGGTGACCTTGGGCTAGTCACAGCTTCTCGGAGCTCTCTCAGCCCCACCTACCTCACAGGGTGTTTGTTGTGAGGGGGGAAGGGCCAGGAGATTGTCAGCCCCTTTGAGTCTCCTGCAGGAGAGAAAGGGGGGATATAAATCCAAACTACTCCTCCTCCTCCTCCTCCTCCTCCTCCTCCTCCTCTTCTTCTTCTTCTTCTTCTTCTTCTTCTTCTTCTTCTTCTTCTTCTTCTTCTTCCTCTTAATTACACCTCCTCCGAGCAATACACGGAATACCCCTGAGTCAGAACAAACCATTCCCTAAATCTTTGCTCCCTTCTATTTTCCTCACCCCACTATACGAAAAAGATTAACCATCCTACTGACTTGTTTCAGTACTCAGTAGGCAAGATCACAGGTCTGCAACCAGCGGCTCTCTAGATGTTCATGGACTATCATTCCCAATTGGCCATGCTGGCAGGGGCTGATGGGATTAGTAGAACATGTTGACTCTGGCCCATTCCTGGCACAGGTCCCAATCAAGTTGCTTCTCTCGTGCTGTGGCCAACATTTCAGCGGCCTCTGGTATGACCACACCTGTCCGTGCGGGGCTGTTTCTTCCTGCCTACTGCTTCTATAGAAAGGCCCGAATGCTTTCTCCTACGTTGACAGTCCCTGCCCTAAAAAGCCAAGAGCAGCCGCTTTTAGGAAACCGTGCCCTCTGGACTCAAAACATTGCAAATTGAGATATCCCCACCCCGCGAACAAGCTAAATATAAAGCAAAGCGCCCTGCAATAAAACACAAAAAAATGTACTCATCCTCGATGGGGTGAAAAGAAACGAGGCTGCGCCCCAAGCTAGGAATTCTAAGGTTGACTTTCCCAAACTGCTCTCGTTTTTGTCTGCGATCAAATCTGTCTCGGCATATGTGTTTAATTTAAAGGTTGCCACCCGCCCATTATCTTCTCCTCTCGCCACTTATGGGTGTGTGTGTGAATACAAATATAAATCCTGTGGTCTTAATCCTGTCTTCCTTCTGAACCTGTGCACTGAACCGATGGAGCGCGGCCTTTGAGTCCTGCCAATTGGTCCTGCTGGTCCGGAACTGCGGTCACAGCAACTGTGGCCAGAGGTTTCCAGCCCAGCAACCCAAGATGCCCGGAATTGAACTGGGGGGTCTTTGGAAGGAAAAGCAGGTGCTTCGGTTCGAAGCTGCGGGCTCAGCCCATACCTTTCTCCCGCAATTCAGAAGAAAAGAGATGACTAAGGCCATTTCCGCACAGCAAAAATTATACCCATGTACCACTCGGTTTTTTAAATCTGGGTCTATTTTATCCCGGTTTCTCCCTCCGCACGGCTGCCCGTTTCTTTCCAGGAGCCGAGTTAGGACTGGGAGGTAATACTTCAGTTTCTTCCGCAAGAGCCCGGGTCTTTTGTATTTACACTGCAAGCACACCCTCGCATGCACAAGGTCCAGCGTTTGGATTGGCTGTTGTTTTGGGGTGGGAAAAATAAACCGGTTCTGCTCCCGTTGTGTTTCATGGCAGCAGGATCACCCCGGGGTAGGTAGGTAGGTAGGTAGGCAGGCAGGCAGGCAGGCAGGCAGGCAGGCAGGCAGGCAGGCAGGCAGGCAGGCAGGCAGGCAGGCAGGCAGGCAGGCAGGCAGGCAGGCAGGCAGGCAGGCAGGCATTTATTCATTCATTCATTCATTCATTCATTCTTTATTCATTCATTCATTCATTCATTCATTCATTCATTCATTCATTCATTCATTCATTCATTCATTCATTTATTTGTAGGCCGCCCCATCCCCAAGGGGCTCTGGGCGGTGCACAACAACATCAATATATATATACAGTTTATAAGTAAACAATTATTACATTTCCTAAAATCCATTAAAACCATTAAAACCATCACCCCATACGTCCCTACGCGGCCTCTCCGATCGGCAGAGGCCAATTTACTGGTGGTCCCTGGCTCTCATTGGCGACGCGGTTGGTCTTCCACATCGGCCAGGACCTTTACTGCCTTGGCCCCGGCCTGGTGGAAAAATTTTCCTCCAGTTGTCCGGCTCCATGCGGGACCTTGGAGAGTTCCGCAGGGCCTGTAAGACGGAGCTGTTCCGCCGGGCCTTTGGAGGAACCAGCCGCCAATAGTGCCCCTTCCTTGGCCCTTAACATCTGGGCCACCAAACATCTAATGAGACTCGCCATGCCTCCCTCTACTGTGGGGAGGGAGGGATTTTATATTATTGGAACGCTGGACGCCACCTATATCTTGATTTTAGTTTTAAATTTCAATCTGGAGTTTTATATTTTGTACATGCATTGAGAATTTTATCGCTGCTTTTAAATGCTTATTTACTTATATTGTGTTTTAACTGTTGTACACCGCCCAGAGCCCTTTGGGGATGGGGTGATATAAAAATCAAATAAATAAATAAATAAATAAATTAAAAACAGCCGTCAATACAATAATAACAGGCGTCCCATAACCCAATTTATTAAAAAGCCTCCCCAAAAGGAGGGAACGGCCGGACTCCTCCCTAGTAGGGTAACATAGATGTAAACAAAATAGAATGGTAAAAGTGAGTAAGAGGGGGGCGCCCTACTCAGCGACTGGACACTCCAAAGGCCCGGCGGAACAACTCAGTCTTGCAGGCCCTGCGGAATTCACCAAGGTCCTGCAGGGCCCGGACAGCTGGAGGAAGAGTGTTCCACCAAGCCGGGGCCAGGGCCGTAAAGGCCCTGACCCGTGTGGAGGCCAGCTGCATCATTGAGGGGCCAGGAACCACCAGCAAATTGGCCTCTGCTGAACACAGAGGCCGAGTAGGGGCATATGGGGTAATGCGGTCTCTAAGGTACGAGGGTCCCAGGCCGCGTAAGGCCTTAAAGGTCAAAACCCACACCTTGAAGATTTGAAAAGAATCGCCAATTTGGCAATTTTTGAAATCGCGGGGTAAGGGAAATATTGCGGGGCAACGCTGGGGCAGACTCGCTTTAGCACTGGAAATATGCAGAAAGCTTCCATGAACTGGGATATTTCATTTGCCCATCCCGGGATATTGGACGATTTGGAAATGACCTAAGAGGGAACGTGATAGATGTTTATAAAATGATGCATGAGGTGAAGAGGGTTAACAAAGATAATTTTTTTTGTCCTTCTCCCCAAATACTTGAGAACATCCAGAAAAGCTGGTGGGCAGTTGATTCAGTTGATGGACAAAATACTTCTTTATGCCAACAAACTTCCCAATCCAAGTCTGGTATCTGCTGGATCGCGAATTGGTAATTCTAAACCCTGCAATAAAACCTAGAGAAGGCTTGTACGTAGGGTCATACAAAATAGTGACAATTGCATTCCATGACCCACTATTTTGAATGATCCTGATTTTTGAATATCATATTATTTTTGACTGATTTCCAGGGCCGGAGTGAGGGGGAATGGCGCTCGGGGGCACGTGTACACCCTGTACCCTTGCCCTGCCCCTGCCCATCCTGCCATGCCCTGGAACACCCCCAAAATGCCCCGGAATGCCCCCGCACTGGCGCATGCCTGGTGCATCGTGTATTCCCTGCCCCCTTGACGCTACGCCACTGTTGATTTCTTTGCAGTGTGGTAGAGTTTTGTTTCATTTTTGGATAACTGGTACCGTTGTATACTATGGTCCTTTCCACACAAATCTTTTAAAACATTTTGAGGCAGGAAATAAAATGTTTCCTCTATGGAGTGTTACATGGCTGTTATCCACAAACAGTTTATTTCCAGCCTCAAAACATTTTAAATGAATGTCCCTTTAAAATGATTCTCTGCCTGAAACGTGAAGTGAAGACTTGAAGCCATGCTTCCCAGATTCTACTACCACATTGGAAATGCTACACCACGCTGGCCCTCTCAGCATATATGTTTCGTGTCTGAAAGGTACATGCATGTTTGCGATAATTCATGCACATCCATGGAGCTACAGGGAAATACATGTAAGGATTGCAGCTTAAAAGTAGGACAATACAAGGATGCTTTAGGCTGATCCTACATTGAACAGAGGGTTGGGCTAGATGGCCTGTATTGCCCCTTTCAACTCTATGATCCTATGATTCTGAATCATAGAATCATAGAGTTGGAAGAGACCACAAGGGCCATCAAGTCCAACCTCTTGCCATGCAGGAACACACATTCTGCAAGAGCCTGGGATATTTCTACAGTATACTGATTGAGCGCATCCTGATTGGCCCTCATCCCTTGGAGGTCTTGAAACATCACCAACCCTTCCAGTAACCTCTTCTTTTTCCTCTGTCTTCTCTGCATTTCCTCTGTCTTCCTCTGTGTATCTGCCATTTGTTTATGGCATACATAGAAGAGGGCTCTGATCAGCTGAGGTCAACAGAAGTCTTCAAGGTTGTGACTTGGGACAAACCAGTTCTTCGGAAGAAGAATGAAAATCCCCTTCAACCAAAGAAAGGAACGGCTCCCCCTACTGACCATTTAAGAATTAACTACCTGGTGCTATAGAATGCACCTCCAAAGCAACCATATTCTCTGGGGAAACTGATCTCAGCAGTCTGAAGATCATTGGTACATCCAGGCAGAGGCGTATCTGCCAGAGGGACATGGGGTATCACATGTCCCTGGGAGCACACCATTTAATCATGTGAGAGGTGCCGGGCCCGGGCTGCACTTGCTAGCTCCAGGTGGTAGACCTGGATGCCGGCTTTGACACCAAGTGGTAGACCTGGGAGCGGGGGGGGGGAAGGGGGCAGAAAATCCAGATTTTACCACTGGGCTCCATTTCCCCTAGATATGCCTCTGCATCCAGGAGATCCCCCAGGACTCAGCTGGAGGTTGGTAACCCTAGAGAACAGGGGCAGCTTGAGGGAAACAGCCTTCCCCTGCCATCAATTCCCTCTTAAAAAGAGCAACATTTAAAAATGCAGTGCTCAAAACCAGTCCCATCCATACTCCCCTTTTGCCCTCACTGCAAGCCACCTCATAGCAGCAGGATCGAGGCCGCCGTGCTGCATCCGACAGCTGCGCGAGAAAAACCCCTTGGCAAAAAGATTATCCCGACTTAGTTCCGTCTGCAAACCGAGCAGCTGAGAGGGGTAAAACGAGTCCTTTTGAACGGGCGTACACAGTAGCAAGAAAAACAGGAAGTGGGTGTTTATTAGCCGTTTCCAAATATACCAGCCAAAAACTCCCAACTCCCCCGTGCAATCAGAGGTATCCGAAAAAGAAGGGAAAAATTCCTAAAATTATAAAAGGGCAATTAATCACCGGCCCTCCCTTCTCAAGCCGGTGGCTCGGAAACTTCCTTTGCTGCCTTATTATTCCCACAGAAAATCTTGGGTCCAGGACTGTCTGGCTGGAGTAGAAGCTGCCCGGCAGCCGCTCAATCGGCAGCGTTAAAGATTCTGGTCAATGACCACAGTGGAGGGGCAAAGCTTGGCCATTCGGCAGCAGACGCCAGGTTTACAGCAGCCCCTCTGAAACAAAGCTCCCGTCCAGAGGGAAAATAAAACAGGAATGCAGCCGCCATGCAGAGCACAGAGGCTGGACAACTTTATGCCAGCGTTAAAGCTTTCATGAACCAGAGGTATGGCCGCCAACGTCTAAGCAATGGCTGGAGATAGATAGATAGATAGATAGATAGATAGATAGATAGATAGATAGATAGATAGATAGATAGATAGATAGATAGATAGATAGATAGAGATAGATAGATAGAGAGAGAGAGAGAGAGAGAGAGAGAGAGAGAGAGAGAGAGAGAGAGAGAGAGAGAGAGAGAGAGAGAGAGAGAGAGAGAGAGAGAGAGAGAGATGGAGAGATGGAGAGATAGATACATAAGAACTAGCCTGCTGAATCAGACCAGAGTCCATCTAGTCCAGCATTCTGCTACTCGCAGTGGCCTACCAGGTGCCTTTGGGAGCTCATGTGCAGGATGTGAAAGCAATGGCCTTCTGCTGCTGCTGCTGCTCCTGAGCACCTGGACTGTTAAGGCATTTGCAATCTCAGATCAAGGAGGATCAAGATTGGTAGCCATAGATCGACTTCTCCTCCATAAATCTGTCCAAGCCCCTTTTAAAGCTATCCAGGTTAGTGGCCATCACCACCTCCTGTGGCAGCATATTCCAAACACCAATCACACGTTGTGTGATTTTTATTAGTCCTAATTCTTCCCCCCAGCATTTTCAATGAATGCCCCCGGGTTCTAGTATTGTGAGAAAGAGATAAAAATTTCTCTCTGTCCACATTTTCTACCCCATGCATAATTTTATAGACTTCAATCATATCCCCCCTCAGACGTCTCCTCTCCAAACTAAAGAGTCCCAAACGCTGCAGCCTCTCCTCATAAGGAAGGTGCTCCGATCCTTCAATCATCCTCGTTGCCCTTCTCTGCACTTTTTCTATCTCTTCGATATCCTTTTTGAGATGTGGCGACCAGAACTGAACACAGGATTCCAAGTGCTGTCGCATTCACGTTTTATATAAGGGCATGACAATCTTTGCAGTTTTATTTCATCAACTCCTTTCCTAAATGATCCCCAGCATAGAGTTTGCCTTTTTTCACAGCTGCCATGCATTGAGTTGACATTCCCATGGAACTATCAACTAAGACGCCCAAATCCCTTTCCTGGTCTGTGACTGATAGCACTGACCCTTGTAGCTGCTTTTATGTGAAGTTTGGATTTTTTGCCCTATGTGCATCACTTTACATTTTGCTACATTGAACTGCATTTGCCATTTCTTAGCCCACTCACCTAATTTATCAAGGTCCGCTTGGAGCTCTTCGCAATCCTTTGTGGTTCTCACCACATTACATAATTTGGTATCATCTGCAAACTTGGCCACCACGCTACCCACCCCTACTTCCAGGTCATTTATGAATAGGTTAAAGAGCACTGGTTCGAGATAGATAGACTGAATCATGAGCGTACCACCCAGGGGGACAAATGGGGTGAAATGCCCTTGGGGCTGCGGCCATATAGTCATATGGGGGCATAAAATCACCCCACACCCCTCCTCCTCCCTCCTGGGTCCATACACTGACTTCCTCCCAAGTCCATACACTGGTCATGGTGAGGGGGCGCGGCTGCGCATATGGTGTGAGGGGTGGAAGGCAGAAACCTCAGATATTGCACCGGACTACATTTTTCCTAGATATGTGTCTGAGATGACAGACAGACAGACAGATAGACAGACAGACATATGTGTGTGTATACAATTTATATCCCGCCCTTCCTTTTGAAGGCTCAGGACAGCTATACTTTGTCTCAGGAAAGGAGGATAAAATGGAGGAAGGGGAATCTTATCAGCTTCTCATAGCTCCTACGATGCCACATTTTACCCCTGAGTGCATCTGTAATACTGGGTCACAGGGAAGAGATGCAGCTGGAAACAATATACATTGCAATTTTGAAATCATCCTGGTCAAATCAGGAAGAAGAGGTCCAACATGGCACAGAGATGAGCTCTGGAACTATGATGCAACAGTCAGAAATGCTGATGGGGCCTGTGAAAGAAGATACCCAGCAGAAGAAAAGAATATGGACAGTGGTGGGATTTGGCAGGTTCGCACCACTTTGGGAGAACCAGTTGTTAAAATGGTGTCTGTAAACAACCAGCTGTTAAATTATTTGAACCCCACTGCCGGAACCGGTTGTTAAATTATTTGAATCTCACCACTGGAAATGGAGTGATGGTGTGACATCAGTTCTGGGAATAACCCAGAATTGAAGTCGTGGCTCTCTAGGAATCAGTAGAAACTCTATGGTAAAAACATAAGCAATTGCTAGTGAGGATTTCAGCTTTCCCCCAGAAGGGCAGTGGTGGGATCCAAAAATTTTCGTAACAGGTTCCCTCGCCAGCCCTCCCTCAGCAAAGAAGGCAGAGGCGTACCTAGGCAAACCTGGTGAGACTGGTGAGATAAAAGGTACGAAAGGCTGAGAATCCATGAATTGCAGTACCTGGAAGGGATTAACCCAGTTCAGGGAGTGACATTATTAGTCGCAATTGCTATATGGAACCTTCACGTTCAAAGGCAGGATGCCTCTCGGGGAGGCGAGGGCATGGAGATGGAAAAGCGGACCCAATTAGTAACCCACTCTCAGCACACACAAATAATTAGTAACCCACTCTCGGGAACTGGTGAGAACCTGCTGGATCCCACCTCTGCAGAAGGGACATCACACCATTGACCTGTTGGTCACTTTCTAAGTGGCATCAGGAGGAAATGAGAGGAAGGAGCAGACCCCGGAGAGAACCGTTTGGGATACACAGAATCCTAGCAAAGATATAATAAAATTGCTTTGCCCTGATGTGTCCGCAGGCTGTCTGTGAGGGAGCACTATTGCTGCAGACAGGAAAGAATGCTGTGAACAAAACCCTTTGACAAAGGATTAGATTTCACCTAAATGCATGTAATTCTCCATTGCTTTGAGCGAGTTCCTAATCTTCATATAGACTAGCCGAGGAATTCAAAGCCCGCCGGATTAAACGAAAAATGTGAATGAAAAGCTGGCTGCCATTCTATGGCGGATACATGCAAGCGACGCTAACGCTTTCCAAGTCGTGAATGGAATCTAGACGGAGTGAACCGCCTGAAACTCTCCCTTGGCCTTGAGCTTTGGGGTCAGAGTCTGGCGAAGGCAGGGGACGGAGAAAAGAGGGACCTCGGTGGGTTACAATGCCAAACAGTCCACTTTCCAAAGCGACCATTTCTCCAAGGGAACTGATCCCTGTAACTGGGGCTGATTTTTCACGTTCAAAATGCCCCGTAGTAGATCCGGGAGCGTGACCTGCTTTTGACTTTTCACTGCTCCTTGGTTCTTCCTGGAATTTGAGGCAGGGCCGGCGTGTTATAGCCCAACTGTTTCTTCACAAGCCCGGTGCTGCTCCATTTGTACCGCGAGCTCTTCTGCAATGTCTTCCACATATGCGTGGACAAGCTCCGTTTCCCGCATTCTCCCCCCGTTCCCCCCACTCACTTCTGCTATTTTTGTTTTAAATTACTCTAAACACAAAGCAGGCACCCTGTTGGACAGTGGAATCCGCTGCCTCGCAGGGTGGTGGAGTCTCCTTCTTTGGAGGTTTTTAAACAGAGGCTGGATGAACATATGTCAGAAGTGCTTTGATTGTGTGTTCCTGCATGGCAGGGGGTTGGACTGGATGGCCCTTGGGGTCTCTTCCAACTCTATGATTCTGTGATTCTAGTGTACATAATCAACAACTCTTTCAAATGACTTTTATGAAGTAATGTTAACAAATAATTACACTGTATTGTCGAAGGCTTTCACGGCCGGAATCACTGGGGTGCTGTGTGGTTTCCGGGCTGTATGGCCGTGTTCTAGCAGCATTCTCGCCTGCATTTGTGGCTGGCATCTTCAGAGGATCTGATGGTAGGAATGGAAAGCAAGTGAAGTATATATACTGTGAGGTCAAAAGGTGAGGCCCTCTGAATAGAGTCGCCTGGCATGTGAGTCACAGAGAAGTCTGTAGCATGGGAGTAACAATGAATATAGCAAGGTCAATAGGTGGATGGATCTGAATAATTACACTTTTATAATATTTTATCAGAATGTTTGAACCCGAGGAGAAAGTTTTTCAGCCTAGCCTTTCCCATTTTTGTGAATATAGCGCACATACCCTTGCGGTGAGAAACACTAAATTCAGCTCTCACATCTGAGCCAAGTGTCGGGTATGAGCGAGTCCACACGAAGTAAGCATCAGTCAAGTAATGAGTATACAAGAATTCCGGATCTTGCCCATTTTGCTGCACAAAGAAGGTGCGTCAGTGATGTGCTCTGTGTTAAAAAGGCTTGCTCAATAAGGGAGTAATGCATTCATGTCACTTGCACTATGAATATAATGTGATGTCATGATATATGATATCACAAGGTATCATATATGATATCATCAGATTACAATCAAGGTAGCAATATAAATATAAAGTTGATAAAACAGTATTGTATCACAATACATATGCAATCTTTCATGCTAAAATCATATCATAGAAAGTTAAAACATAACTATATTGCAGTTTACTCAGTTCCCATGTATAGTGGGCTAAACACACAGTGGTGTAGGAGGTTAAGAGCTCGTGTAGCTAATCTGGAGGAACCGGGTTTGATTCCCAGCTCTGAGCTGTGGAGGCTTATCTGGGGAATTCAGATCAGCCTGTACACTCCCACACACGCCAGCTGGGTGACCTTGGGCTAGTCACAGCTTCTCAGAGCTCTCCCAGCCCCACCTACCTCACAGGGTGTTTGTTGTGAGGGGGGAAGGGCCAGGAGATTGTAAGCCCCTTTGAGTCTCCTGCAGGAGAGAAAGGGGGATAGAAATCCAAACTCTTCTTCTTCTTCTTGTCTTTTTATATGTTTTTAAAAACAATTTCTTATTCTTATCCGTAGCAATGGAATTAGGTAGAAACAAGATGGCAGGGGGAGACTAACCTTTTAAAGTTTAGGAATAGACTCTGTTATCGATGCACAACAGGCAGAAATTCGACAGGTGCTGTTCTCACCGTCGCTGCAGCACAAGCCACACCTGTTGAATGTCTACTTGTCCTTTAGATGCGATCGGCACAGGACTCCTGCCTCCGAGAAGCAAAGACCTTCGCAAAAGGGCGGTGCACCCAACCCAGGACCCGACTTAAATCCCATTAACGTTGCTCATTTACGAAAAGTGTGACGGGATTAAATACGGACTTTTGCCAAAGCAAATATGTCAAGATGTGAAAGAATGTCCGTTCCCAATCCTGGCATGGATTTTGTCATCGTGGTGGGGGGAGCAAATACATCAGCTGGGGCTTGATTCTGTGGGGTGAATGCGTCAAAGGATAAGGCGCTTAATGTTTAAGCCACTGTATTAATCCTTTAGCTAACTGCTGGGATGGAAGGCGAGGAGAACTGACAACGGAAAACGGGAACGCCATCATTGTTCATTCTCTCTTTCTTGGGTTTCCAGTGGTGCTCGATTCTATCCCCAACTTTCCCCGGTGCTACTTTGCGATCCTTTCTCTGGCTCCATCTTGCCCATAAATTGCGCTGTAAGTGTAACCTCTATCTGTGGGTTCTGTGGGGCAGAACTTGGAATGAGTTTGCAACAACAAATAAAAAAACAAAATGGTTTACTTTCTTAACATATAACATCAACATTTAACATCACACTTCAAGGTCCCGTTCAGGTTGCATTTTCAAGTCCTTATATTTACAGTCTACTGATACTGCCAAGTCCAATTCTTCTTTGCAAGTGGGTTGGCTCGTGAAGACTCCAAGGGCTTGATGAACAGGATTCAACATGATGAAGGTTTCCAGGAGAACTCTCACCCATTACAACATAAAAAACCCTTAACAAGGTGTTCAGGGCTTATACAAACCAAGGTCCGAGTCTGGTAGCCTTGTCTCCTCCAAACTACATGAGCTCTGCAGCCTTCTGCTGCTTTGAGTCTCCACCCCTTTCTGGGTCAACCCATTCTGAGCATGGGGGTTACATAAGCTCTCTGCATGGGACGACTCCCTTTACTTTTCAACACTGCTTCAAGCACACTGGAGCCTACACAACTTCAGAAGGGGATTAGAAAGAAAAGGAGGAGGAGGAGGAGGAGAAGGAGGAGGAGGCGGCGGCGTTTGGATTTATACCCCGCTTTTCTCTCCTGGTCTGAACCACAAACCTCCTCGGATTTTTTATGAAGGGTCTCCATGCCCTGATGACTCTCCAGAAGAACTGGTGGGCCACTATGTGATACAGGAAGCTGGAGTAGATGGACCACTGGTCTGATCCAGCAGGGCTCTTCTGATGTTCTAATGAAGGCCTCTATGCCCTGTTGCTGGACCTCCAGAGGAACTGATTGGCCACTGTGTGAGACAGGTAGCTCTATCTCTGGTAGCATGGAAGCACTTGATCACAGACCCTAACGGGCACTTGGCAGTAACTGATAGGAGCTTTTCATTTTTCTTGATGAAATGCGGGAAGAAGAAGAAGAGTTCAGATTTATACCCCACCTTTCTCTCCTGTAAGAAGACTCAAAGCAGCTTCCAAACTTTTTTTTTTTTTTTTTTTTTTTTTTTTTTTTTTTTTCTTTTTTTTTTTTTTTTTTTTTTTTTTTTTTTTATTTTTTTTTTTTTTTTTTTTTTTTTTTTTTTTTTTTTTTTTTTTTTTTTTTTTTTTGTGGGGGTTTTTTTCCTTTTTTTTTTTTTTTTTTTTTTTTGTTTTTTTTTTTTTTTTTTTTTTTTTTTTTTTTTTTTTTTTTTTTTTTTTTTTCCCTTCCTCTCCCCACAACAGACATCTCGTGACATAGGTAGGGCAGAGAGAGTTCACAGGAACTGGCCCAGCAGGCTTCGATTGTAGGAGTGGGGAAACAAACTTGGTTCACCAGATTAGAGTCTGCAGCTCATGTGGAGGAGAGGGGAATCAAACCTGGTCGCGGGGGAACAGACTAACCCAGTCGTCATTGTACTGGGTCATGTGCCCCCCCCCCGCAAATCTGGATTGTGAAAGGTAGGAGACCACAACTCTGATTTGTGTCAGGAGGAAATAAGAACGTTCTGGGAGGAGTAGTAGTTTGGATTTATACCCCAACTTTCTCTCCTGTAAGGAGACTCAGGTGGCTCACAAGCTCCTTTCCCTTCCTCTCCCCACAACAGACAACTCGTGAGACAGGCGGCGCTGAGAGAGTTCTGAGAGAACTATGACTAGCTCAAGGTCACCCAGCAGGAATGTAGGAGTGCGGAAACACATCTGGTTCACCGGATAAGCCTCTGCCACTCAGGTGGAGGTGTGGGGAATCAAACCCAGTTCTCCAGATTAGATTCCACCTGCTCTTAACCACTACCCCACACCGGGAGAACACAGCGCCAAGTGCTATCGGGAATCAGGACACACTGTTTTCCGTGCCTCCGTATTAACGCGCCTTCTGACATTTCCCTGTGAGGTTTTTCAGATCGTGTGTTCTTCAAGACGCTGCTCTCTCTGACCCCCCTGACTCATCATGGGCAGTAGGTATGTTTTGGACAGGGAGAAACAAACAAGAGGGGCACAAACCCATGGGCAACGGCCAAGCCCAGCTCCGTCTCACCAGAGGATTAAAAACCTTCGTTTCCTCCCATCACCATTCCGTGCTCTCTTGCTTGTTTTCCTTCCAGCCAAAGCTGACTCTCGGACAAATTTAGATGCGGTGACGCGGAGGTGGCAGAAAGTGGTGACAGTCCCAGGCCAGCAAGTGAAATGAGATCTGTCTGCTCTCTTATTTACTGCCAGAGGATGCACCAACAGACACAGGCTCAGAAGGCTTTAAAGGGGATTGGATCGAATCGGGGAGGACAGGTCTGTCAGTGGCTACTCGCCAGGGGACTGAAGACCGTGGTAAAAGGCGGGGGATGAATGCAAATAAATAAAGAGAGCCTCCACAGTCAGAGGTAGTAACCCTCTAAATCTCAGAGTTAGGAGGCAACAGAAGAAGAAGAAGAAGAAGAAGAAGAAGAAGAAGAAGAAGAAGAAGAAGAAGAAGAAGAAGAAGAAGAAGAAGAAGAAGAAGAAGAAGAAGAAGAAGAAGAAGAAGAAGAAGAAGAAGAAGAAGAAGAAGAAGAAGAAGAAGAAGAAGAAGAAGAATTTGGATGTATACCTTGGCTTTCTCTCCTGTAAGGAGACTCAAGGCAGCTTACAAACACTTTGTTCCTGATCTTGATATACATAGGCAACAAAGATCTCGAGCTCGCCCGACCTTTTGCTAAGCCAAGACTCTGTTCTCACTAATTCCCCACTCTTAAAGGGACAGACTGCCACCATTTTGGCTAACATTCTGATGAGTCCCTCAAAGGCCATTGTGGTCAGCTAATGAAATTCTTGTGATGATCCCTGGAGTAGTAATAGTAGTAGTAGTAGTAGTTTGGATTTATACCCTTTTTTTCTCTCCTGTAAAGAGCCTCAAGCCAATTTACAAACTTCTTTTCCCTTCTCCCCACAACAGATACCTTGTGAGATAAGTGGGGCATATAGAGTTCTGAGAGAACTGTTACTGCCCTTAGGTAACCCAGCAAACTTCAAGTGGAGGAGCTGGGAATCAAATCCTGATCTCCAGATTGGAGTCCACTGCTCTAATCCGGTTCTCCAGATTAGAATCCACCACTACACCAAGTTGGCTCTAGGGGAAGACTTCAGCCTCTATTCCCTGTTGATGGACCTCTAGAAGAACTGGTTGACCATTGATTGAGACAGGATGGTGTACTAGAAGGACCTCTGGTCTGCTCCAGGAGGGCTCTTCTGAGGTTCTTATGAAGGCCTTGGCCTCAATGTCTTTTTGTTGGTCATCTAGAGCACAGGTGTCAAACTCGTGACCCTCCAGATGTTCATGAACTACAATTCCCATCAGCCCTTGCCAGAATAGCCAATGCTCATGTTGGGAGGGACTGATGGGAATTGTAGTTCATGAACATCTGGAGGGCCATGAGTTTGAAGATCCCTGATCTAGAGGAACTGTTTGACCACTGTGTGAGTTGAGATGCTGCACTAGAGGGCCCGCTGGTCTGATCCAGCAGGGCTCTTCTTACATTCTACTTAATGTAGTCTTGCCCACGAGGCCCCAAGGAAGAGACGAGACGCGGAGATTTCATCTGGTGGAGAGAGCCAGTAGCAGGAAGCTGATCCTGCAGATCCTGGCAACTCTGTGCTGTGCTCGCGCCTCAAGACTTTTATTAGGGTTTCACTGGGGGCGCAGGTAAAGGGGTCGGGCAGGCGGGAGAACGGGAGGTCGGGAGAGCGGGAGAGCGGGAGATCATCAGGTGTTGCACATCCTGCCTGGCTGATACACGCATGGGAGGAAGCACCCGCATCTGGGTCTAATCCTCACCTAAGGGCAAGAGCCCTTTTGTCCCTTTGTATGGGACACCTGGTGACTGCGAGTCAGGCAGTTCATGACCCGTGACTCACGGGGGAGCGGGGGTTACAGGAGTCTTGAAGTGCCCAGAAGGCCGTAGCCAGCACCGGCATTCCAAGCGCTCTTTCTACAGTTCTGCTGGGTTCACGGGCTCACCCCTACAACTTAAGCCTCAGCATCTATGCCCTAGTGTTGGACATGCAGAGGGTTGGCCCTGTGTGAGACAGGATATTGAAATGGATGGACCACCGGTCTGATCCAGCAGGTCTTTTCTTATGCCCTTATGTTGCTGGAGAGCCAGCGTGGCGTAGTGGTTAAGAGCAGCTGGATTCTAATCTGGAGAAACGGGTTTGATCCCCCGCTCCTCCACCTGAGAGGCAGAGGCTTATCTGGTGAACCAGGTGTGTTTCCACACTCCTCCATTCCTGCTGGGCATGACCTCGGGCTAGTCACAGTTCTTTGGAACTCTCTCAGCCCCACCTGCCTCACAAAGTGTCGGTTGTGGGGAGAGGAAAGGAAAGGAGCTTATAAGCCACCTTGAGTCTCCTACAAACCCCTCCTCCTCCTCCTCCTCTTCCTCTTCTCTTTGAGATCAGTTCTAATGAGGAGCAGTAGGAGCAGGAGTTTGGATTTATACTCCACTTTTCTCAATTGTAAAAAATGTCAAAGCAGCTTCAACCTGGAGGTTTTCAATGCTAGCTGTTAAGAACCTATTATCAACAGAACCCGGACAGCATCCGTCCTGCTTATGGACTGTGTGAGTGCCCCCCTCTGTTGGCCACCCCTGCAGTGTAGGCCACCGTGGCATTGCTGGTACCTGGCTACCCTTCTGGAACAAACAAGGTGTGACTCTGATTTCTGTTCATAAGCGCTTTTCTGTCATCAGGTAGTGAGCAGCATTCCTGGAAACTTTAGCCCCTACATCACACCAACCCACCTCCCTCTTTCTCTGACTCCCTTTTATCTCTCTTGGGAGGTTCCTTCCCTCCTGGGAGCTCCCTGCTCCAGCCTGCTCCTAGGGGCTTTCCCCACTACAGAAGGGAGCTAAGGTCAGCTCGGTTCCCTTCAGTGGAGGGCGATTCCAGGCTGTCCCCACAGCAACTGAGTTGGCCCCCTGGAACCGAGCTAAGTGGGCGAGATCATCTTGGTGCCTGTTTCGCTCCTTGATCGTGATTGGCGCTTGTGTTACGGCGGGAAACGGGAGCGTTCTTTTTTTTTACAGTTTTTACAGTTTACAGTTACATGCGCTTTCTGCCCACCACGACTCTCCCGTTCTGCGCATGCCACAAAAGCGGCTCGTGATTGGGTTGAACAAATGAGGTGTCGTTTCGATGCTTCCCCACGTCGAAGCTTCAAAGCGGTATTGACCTTGTTCCGGCAGGAAAGTGTAGTTCATAACTGCGACAAGGATGTCGCAGTTCTGGGGTGGGGGGGACTGAGACAAAACAATGTTGAGCTCGGTGGCAGTGGGGATTCACTGAGGCGAATCTAGGTAGAAACCAGTTCATCTCTGTCAGTGGGGAAAGCCCCTTAGTGGCAGCCTTCTAGTGGCTGTCAACCCTGCTGGTCTGGGATTGGCTCCTCAGCTTTCTTGGCCCTCCTCCTTGATTACAGCCTGTATGCCTTCTGCCTTGTTACATGGCAGATTCAATAAGCAAGAAAAGGCTAAAAGATTGTGCCCGTGTAATGATGGCTCAGTTGAATCTCTGTCCCACCAATTACTACACTGTCTCAGATTCAAGGAAATCAGATCCAAGTATGTGGATCTTACTCCTTTACATTTACCCAATCTCCCCGATTTAATTAGATTACACTACTTGTTGGACAATCCCGATCCTTCTCTCTGTATGACAGTGGCAGACTTTCTCCTGGAAATTACTAAGTGCCAGTAGATTTCCTTCGACTTAACATTTGTTTCCTGTATTGTATATGCTATTTAATCAGTTTTTTATTATTGTTGTACTGTGGTCTATGCCAATAAAGGCTTGCTGCTGCTGATTACAGCCCAGCTGAGGCTGTGTCGACCCCACCCACTCTCTAAGCCTGCAAAGGACTGCTGATTGCAGCTTGGTCAGGGTTGTGCTGGCTCCACCCTGTTGCCTGGAGGCTTGCTCTTGCTGCTGTCCTGTCATTTCTCTGCTGTTCGTTCTCGCTACTGGATCCTTGGAGGTTCCTGCTCCGGGGGGGGGGATTGTTGGTTGTGGGTGCTCCAGGGCCCCTGGGTAGGCATTTGTGACAGAGAGGGGGATGAAACAGAACTGCCGGTTTCTGGGAGGCAGCCCCGTCCCTGGACAGATTGTGTTTGATCCCCCCCCCCTTTCATGGCCCTCTACATCTGGGCCGTTTGTCATTCAATGGGACCTGCCATTCCTCCCTCTTGGGAAGAGGATTTTTAATATGGAGCTGCTGGACACCCTTTATTTTTATGATAGTATTTTTATATTGTATTTATGAGATCTAGCTTTTACTGTTTTATCACTGTTTTTGAAGATTTAGCCATTTTATGTTATATTATGTTTATTGTTGTACACCGCCCGGAGCCCCTCGGGGATAGGGCGGTATAAAAATCTAATCAATCAATCAATCAATCAATCAATCAATCAATCAATCAATCAATCAATCAATCAATCAATCAATCAATAATAATAATAATAATAATAATAATAATAATAATAATAATAATAATAATAATAATAATATGTAAAGAACATTAGAACTGTGTGGAGGAGAAGAAGAATAGAAAGTTTGGATTTATACTCCGCTTATCTCTTTCTTTAAGGAGTCTCAAAGCGGCTCATAATTGACTTCCCTTGCCCTCCTCATAACAGATACCTTGTGACCTCGGTGGGGCTGAGGAACTGTGGAGAGAACCTTGGCTAGCTGAAGGTCGCTCAGCAGGCTTCATGTGGAGGAGCAGGGAAACAAATGCAGCTCCTCAGGGAAGAGTCCACCGTTTACGTGGAGGAGTGGGGAATCACAGGCATCGCCTGTGCGGACGGCAGAGCAGAGCCTCAGCAAAAGGGGATTTTGCAGGCTTACCAAGTCCTTCCTTGCCAGGGGCTATGAAACGAAGCTAATGAGGGCCCGACATTCCCTCCACCAGCCCTTCTCCTCTCTCCCGGCCTCCAGCGCGGATGGAAAAATTGTTTGAAACAAGATGGGAAAATTGCTTCTTCTGAAGAGCTATTTCTTCTCCAAACACATTACCGAGCTACTGGAAAACATTCAATGTAACAAAGTCATTAAGTTAAGTCATCGGGGCATATTTTTCCCAGTCCAAAGGAGGATACATGGTGGGCCACACTTAGAGAACAGCTACGTATAAACATCTGCCGGAAAAACAGATGCTGGGACATGGAAGCAATCTTTTTAATTTAATTTTTAAAAAAATCTTCAGACCAGGTGGACTGTTAAAACCTTGCATGTTTAGTAACTACCAATTACAACCAGGGGTGGTAACGTTCTGTTTTGAAGCCCTTTGGCTGTGTGGTGAAGTAGTTAGTGCAGTGGTTAGGGGTATCTGGGGAATTCAGATTAGCCTGTTCACTCCCACACACGCCAGCTGGGTGACCTTGGGCTAGTCACAGCTTCTCGGAGCTCTCTCAGCCCCACCTACCTCACAGGGTGTTTGTTGTGAGGGGGGGAAGGGCAAGGGGATTGTCAGCCCCTTTGAGACTCCTACAGGAGAGAAAAGGGGGATATACATCCAAACTCCTCCTACTCCTCCTCCTCCTCCTCCTCCTCTTCTTCTTCTTCTTCTTCTTCTTCTTCTTCTTCTTCTTCTTCTTCTTCTTCTTCTTCTTCTTCTTCTTCTTCTTCTTCTTCTTCTTCTTCTTCTTCTTCTTCAGCAAATGATCTGTTGGGTAGGCATATGCCAAATTTCACCTGGAATTGTGTTTTGGGCTAGAGTGGGACACAATCCAAATTATGTGTCGGGTTCTGAATGTCGTTTGAGAGCTCTGTCAAATTGTGATGTCGGTATGCTTCCGTGTCACCATTTGGCCATGTCTTGGGATGAGTTCCCCAAATCTCTTTCAAACACGCAAGTCCACTGAAAAAGCTAAAAGGTGTTGCTTAGGAAAAAGTTATCAGGGCTCTCCCTCAACCCCCGGACCGGGCCCCCCGTCATTACAGGAAAATAGAAATCAAACCGACTTTCACACTTCCTGTTCTATCCCATCATGGCAAAGAGTTCAGAAGTCTTACAAGATGGCTCTCGGTTGAATTCCAGGCTGTAATCCACTAGAGTGAGAACAGTCTGTGTGGTGTTGTAATACCCTGGAAACCGTCTGTCAGTGTTGAAATATCAGGCACGCTGTACCGAGTGGAAATTATGCACATTTTCTTGCCACGCAAACCGCACAAGGGTGCAGGCCCTGCCAAAATATTCAAAGGGAACTCCTGCCAAGTATCCAAGCTGCTCAAGCCAACGAAGGCAGGTGTGCTGAACAGCGGGATTAAAAAGTCCTCTTAGGGACACTCACTTTCGAAGAGTTTTCTTGGAGAGATAACCAGGGATCAAATTATGGTCTCGTGTTGGGGTGATTTATGTTGGTGCATTTCAATTCACCCTGTCTCATAAACATCAGCCCTTTGCGCACCTACAGTTTTCAGCCTGGCTGTGTAATTCTGCGAGGGAATCTCACTGATTTCCTTACTTTCACACAAGGAGGTGTCTTGCTGCTTCCCCCGACACTAGCCACCATTTTGCCGCCTCCCTGTGGAGAATGCTTCTGGGTTTGGGTGACTGTTTTCCACTTGCTGCTGCTGCTGCTGCTGCTTCTTCTTCTTGTTGTTGTTGTAGATTTCACAGCTGCCAGATCTTTAGCTGGTTGTTGGCCTTCATTACAATTCGAGCCTCACCCAGAGACCTAGGAAGTTGTAATGTATTGGCGTAGTATTTGTGCGGATCCCAGCAGGGCTGCCTTCTGAATTTGACCAATGTTAATTTTGTCAATTCGAAGATGTTTCAAGTGCTGCCCTAGTGTTTTTGGGATGGCGCCCAGCATGCCGATTACCACTGGGATCGACCTCAGCTGGTTTGTGCCATAGACTCTGAAGCTCGATTTTCAAATCGCGGTATCTAGTGACCTTCTCGTCCATTAGCCGTCATTTGTCATTAGAGTGCATTCGCTTGTTGCTAATTCGCTTGCCGTTAAATTAAGTGCGTCATTAGATCGCTGCTGCGTTTTCTTTCTTTCTTCTTCTTCTTCTTCTTCTTCTTCTTCTTCTTCTTCTTCTTCTTCTTCTTCTTCTTCTTCTTCTTCTTCTTCTTCTTCCTCCTCCTCTTCCTCTTCCTCTTCCTTTTCTTTTTCTTTTTCTTTTTCTTTTTATTCTTATTCTTATTATTATTAACAAGGCCATTTCTTTGATCTATTGCTGTTGGCATGGATCGAAAGTGTTGAATTTTTAAAAAAAAAACCAAAAGGAGCCCTATCGATCCCCTGGACGTGCTTGCAGAACTGCTCCTTTGTAGGCAGGGAAAGGCGGGAGGAGAGGAAAAGCTGGCGGAAGAAAAAGTCATTCCTCTTTGTTCTGCTTTCCCTGTGTAAGCAAGGGGGGGAAATCGCACTTTGCCCACTCTTGGAAACAGTTGGGTCTTTCTGAACTGCAGCACGGTGACTTCTGAAGAGGGGGGAAATGTGCATAATTGAGAATCGAAACCAAAAATAATGTACACTTGACCCAAAGAGTCAAAACATGTGCAAAACGTTATTGTCTGCCCAGTAGAAGAGGAGTTTGGCTTTATATTCCACCTTTCCCTCCTGTAAGGAGTCTCAAGGGGGCTAACAAACTCTTTTCCCTTTCCCCTCCCCACAACAAACACCTTGTGAGGTAGGTGGTGCTGAGAGAGTTCTGTAGAACTATGACTGGCCCAAGGTCACCTGGTAGGCTTCATGTTGAAGGAGCAGGGAAACAAATCTGGTTCTCCAGATTAGAGTCTGCCGCTCATGTGGAGGAGTGGGGAATCAAACCCGGTTCTCCAGATTAGAATCCACCTGCTCTTAACTACTACACCGCACTGGCTTTCATTACATCACCCATGGGTCAATAATGACCTAGTGCTTGCAGAGGTCTCTTTTTTTACTACTTTTTATCTTTCTCTTTTTTTACTACTATCTACACAGTGCAATACAAGTTGGGTTTCCAACTCCACATTGGGAAATTCATGGGAAATGAAGGGTGTGGCTTAAAGGAGGGTGGAATTTCTGCCAGAATGAAACTTAGAATTAAAATATTGAAATAATTGTATTATCAGAAGAATTGTCTTATGAAGAAATGATGCCTGGGTTACCTAATATTGAGACTGAGATTCTCTTCTTAAGTTGGGGAAGTCACATTTTTTTCTTGCATTCATTGTTATTTTGATTGTATTGTATCCCTGGCCCCTCAATGATGCGGCTGGCCTCCACGCAGGCCAGGGCCTTTACGGCTCTGGCCCTGGCCTGGTGGAATGCTCTCCCTCCAGCTGTCCGGGCCCTGTGGGACCTTGGTGAGTTCCGCAGGGCCTGTAAGACAGAGCTTTTCCGCCGGGCCTTTGGAGGGACCGGCCGCTGATAGTGCCCCCCTTTTAGGCCCTTTACACCTGGGCCATTTGTCACCTAATGGGACTCGCCGTTCCCCTGGGGATAGGGCGGTATAAAAGTCTAAAGTATAAATAAATAAAATATAAATAAATTGTGTCTACCTGCTTAATATTATGCAATGCAGTGTTATTTCTTTGTCTTTGTCTTTTTATTTTTTTCTCTATCCTCTCTCTCTATTTTTTCCATTCTTTCTATTGTTTGCTATTTTTCTTCTCTTCCTGTACTTGTGCATTGTTTTTTTTATTATTATTAGGAAATCAATAAAGATTATTTTAAAAAATCTCAAAACATGGCTATCGTGTCACCTCTTATCCTTGATTGATGTCAAAGTTCATCTAAGAGCAGTTTTGCACCTGTGTGGTGGCCATGTTCTTCAAAGGGACGGGCTGCTGAGGCGGGCAGTTGTCTTTGCCTGCTCCAAGAACTAAATGTTCCTTGGTTGATAGTTGGGTGTAGGACTGCCAGCTTCAGGTGTGACCTGGAGAGCTCCCAGAATTTTTACTGTTCTCCCAGCTGTCGAGTTCAGTTCTCCTGAAGAAAATGGCTGCTGTAGATGACACATTCTATGTCATTATGAGATTCCTTCTTTTCTTTTTTTAAAAATTTTTATTGTATCATTTGAATTTTACAGTTTATAGTAATTTTCTTCTTCATACATTTTCAAACAATACTTTCCCCCCTTTTCTCCCTCCCCCATTACTTCTTCTTCATAGTTTTATCACACAAACAGCAGTAAGTTCGTTCTCTGTAGCCTCTTCTCCCATATTTCTTCGTCGACTCGAGCTTCTTTCATCCAGTCTGCGTATATTATCCATATCTTCAAAATTTCATGCTGTTTATCTTGCCATGTCTTATTTTTGGTTAGTATATCGAAAATATCAAGTGTCACTTGTTCCCGGATATATTCTAACCATCTCTGAAGTGTCCATTTTTTCTTTTCTTTCCAGCCCAAGGCTATTGCTGCACGGGTTGCTTTGATCATTATTTTATACATATAACTATATTGTTTGTCCACCCTTCTGTCTTCCATTACTCCCATGAACATTAAGTCATTATTTAAATCAATATTTATCTTCACCAGTTTCTCGATATCTAACAATACAATTGTCCAATTTTTTTTTACTTCTGTACATTCTATCCACATATGGCTATAATATGCCTCTTGGTCTCCACAGGGGCAGCATTTAGAACTAAGTCCTTTTATCATATATGCTAGTTGTTTTGGTGTTCTATACCATTTTAATGTCACTTTTCTTTCTAACTCCATATATTTCTCAACCTTTATATTTTTCATGAGATTCCTTCTTCAACCCCAGCTTCCTCAGGCTATACCACCAAATCTCCAGGAATTCCACCAACCCAGAGTTGGCATCTCTATTTTTTAAAATAAATTTATCATTTTTTTCATACCGGTAATTAAAAGAGGAAAAATACACACATGGATGAACTAAAACAGATTTTAATTCCAGTCATATTCTATAGCTTAAGAGAACCTCTAAAATTCACCAATAGCTTTCCTCAATATTTTTAATGTTTGATTTAATCATGATTTAAAAGGGTTAACGGGAATGAAAACATTGGATACATTTTAATTCAGATTACAATGTTAATATTCAGCCATTATTAACTTAACGATTTTAATACTATTTCAACATTTTCACATTAGACTTCTATCATTTTAACCTCTTGGTCAGTCTCTTTATCACTGCCAATGGAGGTTGAGGAGAGGGTGGCAGCAGCTGGTGGCAATCCACAGGCCTGATGGCTGCTGCATTCCCCGGCTGCTGCGGGCCCTCAGTTCGTGGACTGTGGGGGCGGGGGGGGGGGGAAGCGCAGTGATGGGATTAACCGGTTCACCGAACTAGACAAAAAATTAGCTACCAGTTCTACAGAATCAGTGTGAACCGGCTCAATCCCACCACTGGTTGGGGGCAAAGATGGAGGAGCCAGGATGATAGAAGCAAGGAGCAGTAAAGGAGAATGGGCAGAGGAGGGGATGGGAAACTTTGGGTGACCTGATAGTGCATCAAGGTGAGGCACAAATAGAGGGGACTGTGGCTCAGCATTAGAACTACTGCTTGGCATGCAGAAGGTCCCAGGTTCAATTCCCGGCATCTCTAGTTAAAAGGATCTGGCAGGAGGTGAAGTGCAAGATCTCAGCCTGAGAAGAGAAGAAGAGTTTGGATTTATATCCCCCGCTTTCTCTCCTGCAGGAGACTCAAAGGGGCTTACAATCTCCTCGCCCTTCCGCCCTCACAACAAACACCCTGTGAAGTAGGTGGGGCCGAGAGAGCTCCGAGAAGCTGTGACTAGCCCAAGGTCCCCCAGCTGGCGTGTGTGGGAGTGCACAGGCTAACCTGAATTCCCCAGATAAGCCTCCACAGCTCAGGCGGCAGAGCTGGGAATCAAACCCGGTTCCTCCAGATTAGATACACGCGCTCTTAACCTCCTACGCCACTGCTGCTCCTGAGACCCTGGAGAGCAGCTGCCAGTCAGAGAAGGCAATACTGACCTTACTGGGTTGAGGATCTGGCCCAGTCAGGCTGTTTCATGCGTTCACGTGTGAAAAGGCTCAGCCTAGCTTTCTCCAAGAAAGGTCATTCCTTTGTGCACACGGAGCGCGTGCACAGCTTTGCAGGCCTCTGGTTTTTTTTCTCTTTTTTGCTTTTTCCATCAATATATTCTCACGGAACGCAACATCTGGATGACACAAATAGGTGCGTGCGCTCACACACGGCCTGAAATACACAATCCAGGAGAAGCTTTGCCGCTTGTATAAACTGGCCCCAAGTCCAGCTGAGACAGGTTTTTTTACAGATTTGCAAAGCAAATCTTCTCCTCTGCCACGCTGGCACGTTCTATGCACAGGTGCAGAAAATTCAGTGTGTACAGAAATTACACCTGACGTCCTCCACAAAGGATCCCGATTTCGATTTATGGCACTGCCACTTAAACAGAGCCCAGCTAGCCGTGCTGGGAAAGGGATCAGCTTACACAAAATGAAGGAGGAGAAGAGAGAAGAGTTTGGATTGATATCCCCCCTTTCTCTCCTGTAAGGAAACTCAAAGGGGCTGACAATCTCCTTTCCCTCCCCCCCCCCACAACAAACACCCTGTGAGGTGGTTGGGCTGAGAGAGCTTCGAAGAACTGTGACTAGGCTAGGACCAAATTGAAGGGAAACTGTGCCTTGGGGACATGTGCCCCTGCCACGTCCCCACCAGCCCCGGAACGCCCCTGCCACCAGAGGCGTAGCTAGGCCAGAGTGCGCCCGGTGCACACTCTGGCTTTCCTCCCTCCCCCCATAGTGCCCCCCGCCCCATGGCTTCCCCCGTGCCCCCCCACGGCGCCCCTCCATGGCACCCCACCCCACCCCTCCCCACTTACTTGTAGGAAAGGAGAAGGCAGGAGAAGAAGGCCAGAAGCCTGCCTGCGTTGCCTGGGCCTGGTGGGAACTACATTTCCCAGGAGCCCCTGGGAAATGTAGTTCCCACCAGGCCCAGGCAATGCAGGCTGAAGTTTCCCGCCTCAGGCTCCATTCCCTAAAGTCCAGAGTGGGCAGTGAGTGTTCCATATGGAAGCTACTGAAGAGGTGCCGTAATGGGAAGGGAGGGGAGGGGATTTTTCTGCCCCCATGTGACTAGAAATGGTGCGCCCGGTGCGTCGCACCCCCCGTCCCCTGGTGGCTTCGCCACTGCCTGCCACCTCTAAAAATTTCATGTTTTTCTCTTTGTCTCAATCATGCAGATTTCAATCAGATAGAATGTTCTTTTATTGCTAGTGTTTTGTTCTGAACTTTTTCTTCTTGGTTGAAACAAATCCAGTGCACTAGATTACAGTTCGCCGCTCATGTGGAGGAGTGGGGAATTGAACCCAGTTCTCCAGATTAGAGTCCACCACTTTTAACCATTAGGCCACGCTGGTACTAATCAGGCCTACCCTACTTTCTGACAATGGATGAGATTAGGTTAACCTGGGCTAATAGTCTAACTCAACACAAGTTAACCATTCCAGTGGTAACCATATACGATGAATGGTCTTATATGTCAGGGTTATTACGAGTCCATCACTGGGGAAATTTACCTTTTTGCCATTTCTTCATTCAACAACTGCAAGAAGAAGACAGGCAGTGGTGGGATCCAAAGATTTTAGTCACAGGTTCCCATGGCGGTGGGATTCAAACAGTGGTGTAGCGCCAATGGGGCTGGGCGGGGCATGACGGGGGCGTGGCTGGGCATTCTGGGGCAGGGCATTGCTGGGCGGGGCTGTGGCAAGGACGCAGCCACTGTGCCGGTCCTTCGGCGGGAAACGAATGCACACAGGCGCAGGCTGCCACGCACGCCGGTGTACCTCCTGCTAGACGCTTCAAGTTCTGCGCGCTACTGCTGAGGAGCGGAGGAGGGGCGTAGCTAAGGCAAAAATCACGTGGCAAAATCACCAATTAGTAACCCCCTCTCGGCACACACAAATAATGAGTAACCTACTCTCGGGAACCTGTGAGAACCTGCTGGATCCCACCTCTGGAGACAGGCTGCTATATCAGGCATCAGGTAGGCATTGCAAATACATTCAGCGCTGCATCTATAGGATCAGGAAAACTTCTCTAAAAAATAAAATGGTAAATTACGAGTTTGCGATGGTTTGAACCAAGGAATTTTAGATGTCAGATTCCTTGACTTAGTGCAGATTTAAAGATACGGTTTAAATTAAAAAGATTTGTAAATCCCAAACTGCCCCTTTTGACTTTTTTAAAATGAGAAAATGAGTAATCCTTTATATATGGGTAATATTACACCTTGGTGGAGGTATAATCTTTACAGAGTACACAGTTTTTTAAAGCTGAGGCGCAGTATTATCTTATGGGGAGATAATTCATCTAATGATTGGTTTAAGACCATCCTGTTCCAATTTCTGCAAATCAAATCTGTGGGAACTGACTTGTCAAGGAAACATGAGGAAATTAGAGCCGAAACAGAGTTTGAAGTGCCTACAAATATTGGTTCAGAGCATAGCCGTTTTGGTCTACTGTAGAACCACTAGATTTGAGTGCCGGAGTGCCTTACAGCCTTAACCCAAGGGAGGGGGGGCATGGGCTCTAGGGAGCTGTGCGGCCTTACATTGGCATATTCACCCTCCCTGGGGCACTTATCCTACCAGACGGGGCAGATGCATCAGCGGCAGTCCATCCTGCAGCCCCACCGCTGTAGAACCTGGAAGTCTGGGCTGTGGTGGGACAGTTCTGACGTCCCACTCAGATGCCACCATTGCGGGATAGGCTGAGGCGTTCCCCAGGACAGAGTTGACATTAGACAGCTCCCTCTTGGGGTGAGGACTGGGAGCACGGTGCCCCGGCCCAAGGGCTTAAGTCACCCCTTTTGTGGTCTAAGCCCGGTAAACGCTATAGGGCTTCTTGGTGGTGGGGAGGCTTTGGGCCTTTCCGAGCTCCCTGCGCTGCTAGAAAGCCCTCTTGAAGTCAGCAGAGCAGTACAAGTCTGGAGCCGTGTCCTGCTGCCTCTGGGTTTGGATGGGACAGCCCAAGACGAATGAGATTTTTGAGATTCAAACTCCCTTGTATCAGTCTGCACAGAGAGGCCATTGAAAATCAACAAAGATAATTTCAATAAGAAAGAAGAGACTCTGAGAATTAACAAAGCTTGGCTACCAGTACTTAAAAACACCAGAATCAAAGGCCAAGGGCATGCTAAATTCATGGACACCCAGACACAGGAATGCAAATGTGACAACAAATGTAAATGGACTGATAACTCCACCCGCAATACAATGCAGTCAACCACACCTTTGCATAGCAAGTTCCACCCAAACACTTAGTACTGATTGGTTCCCCACCCTGGGACATGGATAATATATACCCCACTAAACATCCCCTTCTCACTTAGACACAGTGTGTAACAGACTTCTCTCTGTGATACACCTCTGATGATGCCAGCCACAGATGCAGGTGAAATGTTAGGAACAAGATCTACCAGACCACGGCCACACAGCCAAGAAAACCCACAACACCCAGTCTCTTGTACCTGATGAAGGGAACTTTGACTCTTGAAAATTTATACCCTGAAAAGCACATTGGTCTCTAAAGTGCTACTGAACTCAAATCTGATTTATGAATATTATGATATAATAATATTATAATAGTGTATTTTAAATATTTTAAATATTATTATAAATATTAGTTCCCTTAAGGATTATATTTTGATGTTCTAGAAGTAATTGATGGAAAAAGAGTGACCAAAACCTAGATATGAAGAACACTGGAATAAAACATTATCTTTAGAATTCCTACATGATCTTTGGGAATGGGTATAGATACATGTATATGGAACATTTCTTTTAGCTGGTTTAAGATAAAAGTTTGTGATGAAGCCATCGAAAAACGCGGATTAGGCGCAATGCGTTTTCCTCCTTGTGTTTAAAAGAATTTGGACTTATGCCTGTGCACAATTTTGGACTTATCATTGAATACGTACAGAATACTTACCTGAGTGGATTCATATAAAATGTTGATGAACCAAGATGGACTGAATATATTTATGTATATACATGTTTTCGCATTGATACCTTAAGGATGTTGAACTGATGGGAGAGTATGAACTAAATACTTACCTGAATTAATATGGATGACCCTGAATCTATTTGTTATAATTGTTAAAAATAAGTTGAACTTACCTGTTGGATGTAGTCGACAAGAAATGATTGTATTTATAACTAATGAAATATAAAAATATGAACAATGGTATAAATTCATGTATATAGATATACGCATTTGAAATATTAGTTATAGCCAGTGCAACAGTAGTGGTAGTTCTATTATTATTAATATTTACTATTGCACCCCCTTTTCTTATGTGAAAACTGTATTCCAGCCATCTGACAGCCTACAGGGTATCTCACACGTATCCTAAAACATTGGAATGTATGTTGGCAATGTCACTTGAGCCATGCAAGTCATGATCTATGGAGTTGCTCAGAGATACAACCTTTTTTGGCACCAGATCATTTTCTGCGTTTTAGAATGAAGAAGAGTTTGGATTTGTACCCCACCTTTCTGTTATTAGCTCCTTTCCCTTCCTCTCCCCACAACAGGCAGTTTGGGAGGTAGGTGGGGCTGAAAGAGTTCTGAGAGAACTGCGACTAGCCCAAGGTCACCCAGCAGGAATGTAGGAGTGCGGAAACACGTCTGGTTCACCAGAAAAGCCTCTGCCACTCAGGTGGAGGAGTGGGGAATCAAACCCGGCTCACCTGCTTTTAACCACTACACCACACTCGCCCTTCAGGAAGGGGTCATGATTTACTGTTTGACCAGAGGTTGATTTATGATGTTATGAGCAAGATTCTGAGCCTGCCTCAGAGTCAGAGATTATAATCCTCTTGTCAACTGCTGTAAGAAAAGACGTCACATTCTGTTAGAAATCTTCTCTGGTCCCCTTGTAACAAGGGCTGGATTAGGAGTGTACTAGTGTAACCTCTAACTGTGGGTTCCGTGGGGCAGAACTTGGAAGGAGTTGCAACAACTAAATTTAAAACAAAATGGTTTACTTTTCTTAACAAATTTTTTTTTTTAGAACAAGCCAGCTGGATCAGACCAAAGTCCATCTAGTCCAGCTCTCTGCTACTCTCAGTGGCCCACCAGGTGCCTTTGGGAGCTCACATGTAGGATGTGAACGCAATGGCCTTCTGCGGCTGTTGCTCCCGATCACCTGGTCTGTTAAGGCATTTGCAATCTCAGATCAAGGAGGATCAAGATTGGTAGCCATAAATTGACTTCTCCTCCACAAATCTGTCCAATTCGCTTTTAAAGCTATCCAGGTTAGTGACCATCACCACCTCCTGTGGCAGCATATTCCAAACACCAATCACACGTTGCGTGAAGAAGTGTTTCCTTTGATTAGTCCTAATTCTTCCCCCCAGCATTTTCAATGAATGCCCCCTGGTTCTAGTATTGTGAGAAAGAGAGAAAAATTTCTCTCTGTCAACATTTTCTACCTCATGCATAATTTTATAGACTTCAATCATATCCCCCCTCAGCCGCCTCCTCTCCAAACTAAAGAGTCCCAAACGCTGCAGCCTCTCCTCATAGGGAAGGTGCTCCAGTCCCTCAATCATCCTTGTTGCCCTTCTCTGCACTTTTTCTATCTCCTCAATATCCTTTTTGAGATGCGGCGACCAGAACTGGACACAGTACTCCAAGTGCGGTCACACCACTGCTTTATATAAGGGCATGACAATCTTTGCAGTTTTATTCTCAATTCCTTTCCTAATTATCCCCAGCATAGAGTTTGCCTTTTTTACAGCTGCCATGCATTGAGTTGACATTCCCATGGAACTATCAACTAAGACGCCTAAATCCCTTTCCTGGTCTGTGACTGATAGCACTGACCCCTGTAGCGTGTATGTGAAGTTTGGATTTTTTGCCCCTATGTGCATCACTTTATAACGCTTATTAAACATTAACATTTAACATTAACACTTCACAGTCCTGTTGAGTTTCATTTCAAGTCCTTCTATTTACGATCTTGAAATGCCAAGTCCAATTCTTCCTGCTGGTGGTTGGCTTCTGAAGGCTTCAGAGGCTTGGCGAACTGGATTCAAGATGATGAAGGTCCCCAAAAGAACTCCCATCAACTATATACACAGAAAGCCCTGAAACAATAAATTCTAACATTTACAATACAGCAAAAATAAACAACTCCCTTCCCACTAGGTCCCAACAACTTTGCAGTTACCTTAAACAAGGTGTTAAGATAAGGTGACCAGATTTTCACCTTCTTAAAGCGGGACGCGCGCTGACGCGACCGCAGGAGCGCACTGCCTTCTGGGGTGCTCCCCGGTTTCCCGCCCTGTCACAGGGCAGGAAACGGGAGCGCCCCAGAAGGCAGTGCGGCAGCACGGGAGGCTGCCACACTGCCTTCTGGGGCGCTCCCCTGTTTCCTGCTCTGTGACAGGGCAGGAAAAGGGGAGCGCCCCAGAAGGCAGTGCGGCAGCCTTCCAAAAATCGGGACATATAAAAAACCCCGCGGGACGCAGGACAAGTTGGTTAAAAGCGGGACTGTCCCGCCAAAAGCGGGACGTCTGGTCACACTATGTTAAGAGCTTATAAATAAATAAATCAAGGTCCCAGCCTTGCTTCCTCCAACTTCATGAGTTTATGCAGCCTCCTGCTGCTTTGAGTCTCCACCCCTTTCTGGGTCAACCCATTCTGAACATAGGGGTTACACTAGCAGTAAAGCCCATTCTATGAACAAATACAGTAGGCTCTAAAAACTGTTGGTGAGTTAATGGCATCCACCGACGTGGCCAACTCCTCCTGCCTTTCCTCCCTGCTTGGCCCTTCAATTCACCACAGATAATGAAAACCTAGCCTAATTATTAAATTAAAAAAAAGGCTTGCTTACAGATCCCAGACTTATGAAGACAGGCTCTCCTGACGTTGCAAATGCAAGTTTGTTTCATGTCCCAGAAGTGTTTCAGAGTTCACCACAGGGACCTAATCCTGGTAGGGAGAAGCACCCCATGGGAGGGGGAGGAGGAGAGTATGGCTTCCTACAGCAAGGGCCACTGGGAAGTGTGGCCTTTGCCCAGTGGTGGGATTCAAATAATTTAACAACCAGTTCTGGTGGTGGGATTCGAATAATATAACAACTGGTTGTTTACAAGCACCATTTTAACAACTGGTTCTGCTGAAGTGGTGAGAACCTGCTGAATCCCAACACTGTCTTTCCTCCTCTGGAGGAGCTGGAACCTGGTCCCTTCTGGATGGCTGACGACTACACTTCTCAGCAGCTCCAGCTTTTTCTGGTTTATCAATGGGAACACGCTGCTCCATTATATTGTAATAGAAAGTGATCTGATGAAATCCCTTTACTGCAGTGAGTATTATACAGTTTTGGAACGTCTGGAGGAATCATGAAAGGGCCATCAAGTCAAACCCACCGCCATGCAAAAAGACCTGAAGTCAAAGACAAGAAGTCAAAGAACTTCAGACAAATGGTCATCCAGCCACTGTTTAAAAATCTTGAAAGGCGACTCCACCACAGTATGAGGAACCTTGTTTCTCGAAAAGCCCTGTCAGGAAGTTCTTCCTAATGTTTAGGTGGAATCTAGCACTTTGAATCCAGTACTCCTTGTTCTACTTTCTGGAGCAGTAGGAAACAAGCTTGCTCCCTCTTCGACATGACATCCCTTAAAATATTGAAACATGGCCATCATGTCAACCCTTAACCTTTGCTTCACCAAAGTAAACATCCCCAGTTCCCTAAATCTCTTTTCATAGGGCATGGAATCCAGACCTTTAACCATGTTGGTCTCCCTCATAAGAACATAAGAACTAGCCTGCTGGATCAGATCAGAGTCCATCTAGTCCAGCTCTCTGCTACTCACAGTGGCCCACCAGGTGCCTTTGGGAGCTCACATGCAGGATGTGAAAGCAGTGGCCTTCTGCTGCTGCTGCTCCTGAGCACCTGGTCTGCTAAGGAATTTGCAATCTGAGATAAAGGAGGATCAAGATTGGTAGCCAGAGATCGACTTCTCCTCCATAAATCTGTCCAAGCCCCTTTTAAAGCTATCCAGGTTAGTGGCCATCACCACCTCCTGTGGCAGCAGATTCCAAACACCAATCACACGTTGCATGAAGAAGTGTTTCCTTTTATTAGTCCTAATTCTCCCCCCCCCCCAGCATTTTCAATGCATGCCCCCTGGTTCTAGTATTGTGAGAAAGAGAGAAAAATTTCTCTCTGTCAACATTTTCTACCCCATGCATAATTTTATAGACTTCAATCATATCCCCCCTCAGACGTCTCCTCTCCAAACTAGAACCTCCTCTAGAACCGTTCCAGCTTGTCAATATGAATTGCAGAACTGGACACAGTATACCATGCAGAATAGAATGGTACAAAGACATTCCTTGATCTATTCTAGACACTAATTGTTTTGTTGGAATGCACTTTGTACCTGCTCAGGGGCTCTTTCACTTGCTGCAGTCCAGGATGTGATGCTCGTTCATTCGTTTGCTCGTTTATTTATAATTCACTTCACTTATACCCCATTTTTCTCCCCAGTAGGGTTGCAGAGTGGCTTCCTTCCTTCTCCTGTCCTCCATTTTATCCTCACAATCTCCCAGTGATGCACGATAGGCTGAGAGTATGATTGGCCCAAGGTCACTCAGCAAGCTTGCATCGCGGAGTGAGTCTAGCAGCAGCTTAGAGAACCAGTGTGGTATAGTGGTTAAGAGCAGGTGTTTGATTCCCCGCTCTGCCGCTTGAGCTGTGGAGGCTTATCTGGTGAACCAGATTAGCTTGTGCACTCCAAAACATGCCAGCTGGGTGACCTTGGGCTAGTCACAGTTCTTCAGAGCTCTCTCAGCCTCACCTACCTCACAGGGTGTTTGTTGAGAGGGAAAAGGGAGAGGAGATTGTAAACCCCTTTGAGTCTCCTTTCAGGAGAGAAAGGGGGGGATATAAATCCAAACTCTTTTTCTTAAATCCAAACAGTGGTATTTTAAGGCAACCTGAAGAAGGTCACTGCTTGGGTGAAAAAGTATGCCGAATATTCGTCCAAGGGATTTTAAGCTTAAGGGAGCGGCATTTCCCCTGGGTTTTCCAAATATTTGTCCAAGAGATTTTTAGCGAAGGGATGACATTTCCCCCGGGGTTTTCCGAATATTCGTCCAAGGGATTTTAAGGTAAGGCAGTGACATTTCCCCTGGGTTTTCTGAATATTCGTCCAAGGGATTTTAAGGTAAGGCAGTGACATTTCCCCTGGGTTTTCTGAATATTTGCTTCCGGGATTTAAGATTGAGGGCAGTGACATTTCTCCTGGGTTTTCTGAATATTTGTCCAAGGGATTTTAAGGTAAGGCAGTGACATTTCCCCTGGGTTTTCCGAATATTCGTCCAAGGGATGTTAAGGTAAGGGAGTGGCATTTCCCCTGGGTTTTCCGAATATTCGTCCAAGGGATTTTAAGGTAAGGGAGTGACATTTTCCCTGGGGTTTTCCAAATATTTGTCCAAGGGATTTTAAGCTAAGGAGTGACATTTCCCCAGGGTTTTTGCATACCCCCTGGGATTTCCATGCAATTAGACCATTGCTACCTTAAGAAAAGTAGGGACAGCTGCTCCTTGCTCTGAGTCGATCTTGCTGCTCCAGAGGTGGGTGAGCATCTCTCAGCTTCCAGGGTTCCAGAGGCCATGCCAGAAAAAACCTGGCATCTCCCTAACCTCCCAGCTGCAGGCAAAGTGGAATGAACTCATCCTTCTTTTTTTCTCGTCTTTTTTTCCCAACAAGCACTTTTAACACAAACCAGATTTGAATCCCAAACGCTGCCAAGCTCATGGCCGTGCTGAGAGGGCTGCACACCTGTGTTTGTGCATTCCTCCTGCTAAGACTTGCCCCCCCTTGCCTCCTCGCATAATTTGCCGAGGCATTTTATTCCAAGCCCCAGCTGCAAAAGGTAATTTGTGCGGTTGTTAACTGTTCAACCACCGCGCACCAAAATATGGCATTGAGTAATATTGATAGGAGTTCGGCAAAGGACGATGATAAATGTCTTGGGAGCAGATCCACACAGGACATTCAACGGTGTCTTGCTGAGGTTCTGCGAAAGGCAATCAACAGTGTCTATAGAGACGTTCTACATAGGATAGTCAACCGGGTCTTGAAAGAAGTTCTGCACAGAACAATCAACAGTGTCTTGTTGAGGTTCTGCAAAAGGCAATCAACAGTGTCTATGGAGACGTTCTACATAGGACAGTCAACCGGGTCTTGGAAGAAGTTCTGCACAGAACAATCAACAGTGTCTTGAAAGAAGTTCTGCACAGAACAATCAACAGTGTCTTGTAGAGGTTCTGCAAAAGGCAAACAACAGTGTCTATGGAGACGTTCTACATAGGACAGTCAACCGGGTCTTGGAAGAAGTTCTGCACAGACCAATCAACAGTGTCTTGAAAGAAGTTCTGCACAGAACAGTCAACAGTGTCTTGTAGAGGTTCTGCAAAAGGCAATCAAAAGTGTCCATGGAGACGTTCTACATAGGACAGTCAACCGGGTCTTGGGAGAAGTTCTGCACAGACCAATCAACAGTGTCTTGAAAGAAATTCTGCAAAAGTCAATCAACAGGGTCTTTGGAGAAGTTATACATAGGACTTATACATCAACAATGACTTGGGGAAAGTTCTCCAAAGGACTATCAACAGCGTCTGACAGACTTTCTGCAAAGAACGATCAACAGTGTCTTGATAGAAGTTTTGCAAAGGAGAACCAACAGGGTCTTTGGAGAAGTTATACATCGGACTATCAACAGTGACTTGGGAAAAGTTCTCCAAAGGACTATCAACAGCGTCCGACAGACATTCTGCAAAGAACAATCAACACTGTCTTGATAGAAGTCCTGCAAAGGAGAATCAACAGGGTCTTTGGAGAAGTTATACATAGGACAATCAACAATGACTTGGGAAAAATTCTCCAAAGGACTATCAACAGCGTCCGACAGACATTCTGCAAAGAACAATCAACAGTGTCTTGATGGAAGTCCTGCAAAGGAGAATCAACAGGGTCTTTGGAGAAGTTATATATAGAGCTATCAACAGTGTCTTGGGAGAAGTCTGCAAAGGACAATCAATATCACCTGAAAGAAGTTCACTGTTGAAAGACATTCAACCGTGTCTTGAAAGCAGTTCTGCGAAAGACAATCAACAGTGTCTTGATAGCAGTTCTGAAAAGGACAATCAATAATATCTTACAAGAGCATTATTCCCCATAGGGGATCTGGGTGGGTGGGTGGGTGAGCAAATTGGAAATCCGAACACACCCCTCAACATTTCCATGTTATCTGTGATCTTAGCATCTTGAGCTGGCTGATTTAAACCTTCTCCTCATCCTTTTTCTACTGCTCTCAATTTTCTGTCTCTTAAGGAAATAATTGGCGCTGCATTCCTACAGACGCTTTCCTGGGAGTAAACTCCATTGAGTCGGATTCACTAGGGTTCTGAGCAGATCTGTTTAGGACTGCTAAATTATGGCTGTTTGGAGTCTTGAAAACGGTGCAAAGAGGAGAGGGAAACAAGAGACTCTCTTCCACCTGAATTGCAGTCCCCAAAAGGATCAGGCCCTCACAGCCTGTTGAAAAGTTAGAGTTTATTTATTTATTTAAGGAGTGGAAGAGTTTGGATTTATATCCCACTTTCCTGAACCGCAAGGAGTCTCAAAACGGCTTACAAACTCCTCCACTTCCTCTCCCTACAACAAACACCATGTGAGGTAGGTGGGGCTGAGAAAGTTCTGTGACTGGCCCAAGGTCTCCTAGCAGGCTTCATGTGTAGGAGTGGGCATGTTCTTATGAAGGCCTCAGCCTCTGTGCCCTGTTGTTACCCCTCCAGAGGAACTGGCTGGCCACTGTGTGAGATAAGATGCTGGATTGGGTGGACCACTAGTCTGATCCAGCAGGCCTCTTCTGATGTTCTGATGAAGGCCTCGCCCTCTATGCCCTGTTGTTGGACCTCCAGAGGAACTGGTTGGCCACTGTGTGAGACAGGATTCTGAGCTAGATGGACCCTCACTGGTCTGATCCAGCAGGCCTCTTCTGAGGTTCTGATGAAGGCCCCGCCCTCTATGCCCTGTTGTTGGACCTCCAGAGGAACTGGTTGGCCACTGTGTGAGACAGGATTCTGAGCTAGATGGACCCTCACTGGTCTGATCCAGCAGGCCTCTTCTGAGGTTTTGATGAAGGCCTCGCCCTCTATGCCCTGTTGTTGGACCTCCAGAGGAACTGGTTGGCCACTGTGTGAGACAGGATTCTGAGCTAGGTGGACCCTCACTGGTCTGATCCAGCAGGCCTCTTCTGAGGTTTTGATGAAGGCCTCGCCCTCTATGCCCTGTTGTTGGACCTCCAGAGGAACTGGTTGGCCACTGTGTGAGACAGGATTCTGAGCTAGGTGGACCCTCACTGGTCTGATCCAGCAGGCCTCTTCTGAGGTTTTGATGAAGGCCTCGCCCTCTATGCCCTGTTGTTGGACCTCCAGAGGAACTGGTTGGCCACTGTGTGAGACAGGATTCTGAGCTAGGTGGACCCTCACTGGTCTGATCCAGTAGGCTTCTTCTTATATTCTTATGAAGGCCTCAACCCCTCTGCCCTGCTGTTGGCCCTCCAGAGGAACTCACTGGCCTCGGTCCAGAACAGGGTGCATCAGGGCTCTTCTGATGTTCTTACGGGCAGCATGTGAAAGATTAATGAGGCACCACAGGAACATGATTTGTATCTTACTCTCTTCAGGAAAGCAGACGACTGGCATCTTTCCCGTGCTCGCACTGCTGCCAGTCAGATCCACACCAAGCCCTTTGGGCGCTGCTGCGGGCGCTTGGCTCAAATCCTGCAGGCACAGGAGAAGAGCGGAACACCTGGTTTGGGATGACAAAAATACATTCAACAGGCACAGACATCAGAAAAGAAAGTTCCCATTCTAAAAATATAGACGAACACTTTTGACTGAAGCTAGTTCAAATATGCGAATGGAGAAGCAGAACTCCAACCACAAGACACCCAAAAAGGGAGTGGAGAACACCAGCCCTCCAAACTCACCTGGAATATTGTGTACAGTTCTGGGTACCACAATTCAAGAAGGATATTGACAAGCTGGAACGGGTCCAGAGGAGGGCAGCCAAAATGGGAAAAGGCCCTACGAGGAGAGATTTAGGGAGCTGGGGATGTTTAATTTGGCGAAGAGAAGGTGAAGAGGTGACATGATAGCAGGCTGACCAGACGTCCCACTTTTGGCGGGACAGTCCCACCTTCAAACAATTTGTCCCGCGTCCCACAGGTTATTGAAATTGTCCTGATTTTTGGGAGGCTGCCGCACTGCACGCGGGCGGCCACCTACCCCCCCCCGTCCCGGTTCAGAAAGGTGACCATCTGGTCACCTTACATGATAGCCATGTTTAGATATCTGCAGGGAAGTCATGTCAAAGAGGGAGCAAGCTTGTTTTCTGCTGCTCCAGAGACTAGGACTAAGTTTAATGGGTTCACGGTGAAGGAGAAGAGATTCCACTTAAACATCAGGAAAAACTTCCTGACAGTAAGGACTGTTCAACAGTGGAATGCACTACCTCGGATGGTGGTGGAGTCTCCTTCTTGGGATGTTTTTAAAGAGAGGCTGGATGGCCATCTGTCGAGAGTGTGTTCCTGCATTGCAGGGGGTTGGATTTGATGGCCCTTGGGGTCTCTTCCAACTCTATGATTCTATGACACCTAAGAAGCAAACTCCCTTAGCAAAACTACTGTGCAATTAAACAAATTGGCCTTCCTTCTTGACTACCAACCACACCCTCACTTTATTTTGATTCTATCTGCCATGAAGACACCTAGTGGCCATGAATGGCACTGCAAGATCATGGAATCATGGAGTTGGAATAGACCCCAAGGGCCATCAAGTCCAACCCCCTGCCATGCAGGAACACACATTCGAAGCACTCCAGACAGATGGCCATCCAGCCTCTGTTTTAAAAACCTCCAAAGAAGGAGACTCCACCACTCTCCGAGGTAGTGCATTTCACTGTCGAACAGCCCTGACGGTCAGGAACTGTTTCTTAATGTTTAGGTGGAATCTCTTTTCCTGCACCTGGAATCCATAACTCCATGTTTTAGTTCGTGCAACAGCAGAAAACAAGCTTGCTCCCTCTACAACATGGCATCCCTTCTAATATTTAAACATGGCTAACACGTGAGTGGCAGTGCCATACTGGTTCAGAGCAGGTGCGCTCTAATCTGGAGAACTGGGTTTGATTCCCCGCTCTGACACTTGAGCTGTGCAGGCTTAACTAGATTAGCCTGTGCACTCCAACACATGCCAGCTGGGTGACCTTGGGCTAGTCACAGCTTTTCGGAGCTCTCTCAGCCCCACCTGCTTCACAAGGTGCCTGTTGTGGGGAGGAGGAAGAGAATGGAGTAAAATTAATTAGAGTGCGTGCGTCGTGCGTGGAATGCGTCGTCATTAATTAGATGGAGTAAATTAAAATCGTCGTCGTCCTCCTCCTCCTCCTCCTCCTCCTCCTCCTCCTCCTCCTCCTCCTCTCCAGATTAAACATAACCAGCTCCCAAAGTCACTTCTCATAGGGCCGTGGTGGCGAACCTTTGGCACTCCAGATGTTATGGACTACAATTCCCATCAGCCCCTGCCAGCATGGTGATTCGATGGGGTGCTCAGTCCACCTGGCATCTGGAGTGCTCAAAACCGCCAACATATCATAGGGACATGGAATTAGGTCAGACCTTTTACCATTTTGGTTGCCCTCCTCTGGACCCATTCCATCTGAAGAAATAGGAAAACAACACTTCGGTAGAGTTGTCAGTCTCCAGGTTGGTTCTGGAGATCTCCGGGAATCCATTCCCATGAAGAAATGGCTGCTTTGGAGGGTGGGGGTGTCTATGGAATCATATCCCTGCTAAGGTGTCTCATCACGCCCCCCCAACCCAACTTTCCCAGGTGGCTCCACTTCCATCAAGGGTTCAGTGCAACATCTTGTCCTGTTTCAAGCTGTTCCACACACCCTGCAAGCACAATTTCTCACATAGTTTGAGCAGCTAAAAATTGATTTCGGGTTAGGATTTATTTATTTACCTACCTACCTACCTGCCTGCCTGCCTGCCACCTGCACCACCTACCTACCCGCGCCACGCCATCATGCCCTTGCGCCCGCATGCATGCGCCATGCATGCATGCATGCGCCCGCCCACCCGTGAGCGAGCGAGCGAGCAGGCGAGCAGCCTTGCGCATGAGCGCCGCATGCGAGCGAGCGAGCGAGCGAGCGAGCGAGCGAGTGAGCGGGTTTGTATGTAAGCCCTACCCGGAATGTCTGGGCGGTTATTACAACCGCCATAACTTTACAACACATACAACTAAAAATCCATTAAATTAAAACACAGCGGTCAATATAATAAAATAGTGTCCAGCAATAAAACCCTTGTTAAAACCCTCCCAAAGAGGGGGGGCTCGGAGATCCAATGTAACCTCAGATCCAATGTAACCTCAGATCTCCAGCCACCATCTGGAAAATGGCAAATGTCCAGCCGCTGATAGGTGCCCCCTTTATTCTCCTGTGCTCTGGGTCCCTTTACCATCTAAGGGACCCAGAGCACAGGAGAATAAAGGGGGCACCTATCAGCGGCTGGACATTTGCCATTTTCCAGATGGTGGCTGGAGATCTGAGGTTACATCGGATCTCTGAGCTATAGGCATCTGTTCCCCTCAGAAAATGACTGCTTTGGAAGGCGAACTCTTATAGAATATTTACATTTTGTGTTGTACACCGCCCAGAGCCCTCCGGGGACGGGGCGGTATAAAAGTTTAAGCAAGCAAGCAAGCAAGCAAGCAAGCAAGCAATAAATAAATAAATAAATAAATAAATAATACTTGGCTGATGTCTTCCCCTCACCAAACCCCACTCTTCCCCCAAAATGGAAGATCTCCTGGTATTACATCAGATCTACTGGCTACAGAGATCAATTCCCCAGAAGAAGGAGAAGAAGAAGAGGAAGAAGAGTTTGGATTTATAACCCCCCCCACCTTTCTCCCCTGTAAGAAGACTCAAAGGGGCTGACAAACTCCTTTCCATTCCTCTCCCCACAATAGGCATCTTGTGAAGCAGGTGGGGCTGAGAGACGTCTGAAGACCTGGGACTAGCCCAAGGTCACCCAGCAGGAATGTAGCAGTAAAGAAACAATTCCGGGTCACCAGATAAGAGTCTGCTGCTCATGTGGAGGAGTGGGGAACTGAACCCGGTTCTCCAGATTTAGAGTCCACCTGCTCTTAATCACTACATCACAATGGCCCTGGAGAAAATGCCTCCTGGAAAGGACGGACTGTATGGGATTACACCAGTGGTGGGATCCAAAAATTTTAGTAACAGGTTCCCATGGTGGTGGGATTCAAACTGTGGCGTAGCGCCAATGGGGCTGGGCGGGGCATTCCGGGGGCGTGGCCGGGCATTCCGGGGCGGGGCATTGCTGGAGCAGGGCGCTGTGGCAGGGCGCGGCCACTGCGCCAGTCGCTTAGGCGGGAAAGCGAGATGCCTGCGCAGGTGCAGGCGTGCCACCATGGCGCCCAGTGCACCTCCTGCTAGACTGCTTCCAGTTCTGCGCGCTACTGCTGAGAGGAGGGGCGTAACTAAGGCAAAAATCACAGGGCTAAATCACCCATTAGTTACCCCCTCTCGGCACACACAAATAATGAGTAACCTACTCTCGGGAACCTGCTGGATCCCACCTCTGGATTCCACCCCACTGAAGTCGCTCCCCTCCTCAAATCCTGCACTTCCAAGGCTCTGCCCCCCCCCACCGCCCAATCTCCAGGAATTTCCTAATGCAGAGTTGGCAACCTTGCAGCTTTGGGCACGCACTGTATTCCCACTTGGCAGGAGAGTCGGAGAACCTGAGAATCCTCCACCCCGGCCGCGGCTTCCCTCGCAAGAGTCCCCCGGTGCGTGAAGCAGGCCTTCAGGTACGTTGACTTGCTGGCAATTAATTTGATTTAAGAGTCTTCACGTTGGCCAACCTTCTCTCTCCTAAACAAGGTATATAATCAATTTCGCATGCTTCTGGCTAATCCTGCCATGAAGGAATTGACTTATTTCGGGATTAAATAACAGGTGTGCTGTTACATCGGAGAGAAACCTGCCAAGGCGAGGCTGAGCTCAAGGGAGGCCACCACGGCCTGCTTCGTTTGGTACGTTCGTGAGAAGCACGCAGCGTGGCTCCTGCATAACAAGCAGGGATGCCAACCTCCAGGTGGAGCCTGGAGATCTCTCGGTGCTCTCCGGACCGGAGAGGTCAGTCCCACTGGAGAAAAATGGCAGCTTTGGAAGGTGGACTCTATGGCCTTGTGCTCCAAATAGGGTTGCCATCCTCCAGGTGGGACCTGGAGATCTCCAAGGATTACAGTTGATCTCCAGGGGACAGAGAACATTTCCTCAGGATCAAATGGCTGCTCTGGGGCAGCGGCGTACCTCCCAGGGGGACATATGAGGTCAAATGCCCCCGGGCTGCGGCCATTTAGTCACGCGGGGTGCAGAAAATTGTCCTCCTCCTTCCCCCCAGGTTCATACACTGACTTCAAGACCTGGTACAAACAAAGTTGTTTAGTTGTGGTGAGGGAGGGCGGCTGCCCATATGTGGGGTCGGGGGGAGATTTTGTGTAACCTCTATCTGTGGGTTCTATGGGGCAGAACTTGGAACGAGTTTGCAACAACAAATTTTAAAAACAAAATGGTCTACTTTCTTTAGATATAACATCAACATTTAACATCACACTTCAAGGTCCTGTTCAGGTTGCATTTTCAAGTCCTTATATTTACAGTCTACTGATATTGCCAAGTCCAATTCTTCTTTGCAAGTGGGTTGGCTCCTGAAGACTCCAAGGGCTTGATGGACAGGATTCAACATGATGAAAGGTTTCCAGGAGAACTCTCACCCATTACAACCACAAAAAGAAACCCTGAAACAATAAACTCCAACATTTACAACATAGCAAAAACAAACAACTCCCTTCCCAGTAGTTCCCAACAACATTGCAGTTACCTTAACAAGGTGTTCAGGGCTTATAGAAACCAAGGTCCGAGTCTGGTAGCCTTGTCTCCTCCAACTACATGAGCTCTGCCGCTTTGAGTCTCCACCCCTTTCTGGGTCAACCCATTCTGAGCATGGGGGTTACATTTGCACCAGGCTACATTTTCCCTAGATACGCTTCTGCTCTGAAGGGTAGCATTTTGCCCTCTCAGCTCTTTCACCTTTGATGCCACAAATAAAATGTTTTGGGGCTCAAAGGGGATAACAGCAGTGCAGCACAACATGGAGGAAACATTTTATTTCCTGCCTCGAAACATTTGAAAAGGTTTGTGCAGGAAGGGCCTCCAAATCACTACTGGGAAGAAAGGTGAAGTATCAATTAAAAAAAACAAACCCCCAATAAATAATTCTTGTGTAATGGCTTCCAAGGCAAACTCAGCATTCCAGGTATGGGAAACAAACAACGCACCGCTGCCATGCCCCACTCACCAATTTCCAGAGCCAGGAGCTTCTGGCTGGCTGGGTGCTAGCGTGCCCTTTGGCTGATCCAACAAAATAACCCCCGGGTTCGTAAAGCAAAAACGGAGATTCCCCGCACTGCCAAATCCCTGGAATTGACCATTCAAGAGAGGAGCACCCGCCCTCCCTGCCCCCCCCCCCCACAAAGTCACGGATTTGGCAGAGTGCGATCTCCTGAAAGCCCAGCAGCCTTTATGGCGAAGTTTGTTTACATTTCACAGTAGCTCTCCAAAGCAGCCCAATCGCAGGGGCCCCATAAAAGAGCCAGAAACCCGGTGGTGACCCATAAACAACAGATACGATCACTGGGCCCCAAAGCGAGGCCACTCATTTCTGCAGCCCGGGTCAAACTCCGCAGGGTCTGCAGAGGTCGATAAATCCTCCAATGCTGGCAGGGGCTAATGGGAATTGTAGTCCATAACATCTGGAGTGCCAAAGGTTCTCCACTATGGGTCTAGCAGGAGGTGCACTGGCGTGCGTGGCAGCCTGCGCCTGCGTGCATTTGTTTCCCGCCCAAGGACCGGCACAGCGGCTGCATCCTTGCCACAGCCCCACCCAGGAATGCCCCGCCCCCAGAATGCCCGGCCACGCTCCCGTCGTGCCCCGCCCAGCCCCATTGGCGCTACGCCAGTTTGAATCCCACCACCATGGGAACCTGTTACTAAAATTTTTTGATCCCACCACTGGATAACTCTAGTTATGATGGCGCTATAACTTTTTATATGCACGTGACTTTGTCATTCGGGGGTTGGTTGCCATTTTATTTTTGCTTTTCAGTTAGGAAACATTTTTAATGGCTATTGTTAACACCCTTGAACCTCAAGGAAAGGCGGGATGTAAATGCTTTCAACAGATATAAGTAAATAAATGCAAACTGCTGATCTTGTCAGATCTCAGGAGCTAAGCGGGGTCGGCTCTGGCTAGCATTTGGATGGGAGACCTCCGAGGAGTATCTGGGTCATGACATCGAGGCAGGCGATGGAGGCAGGTATCTCTTGCCTTGAAAATCTTACAGGGTTGCCTCAAGTCAGTTATCGCTTGACGGCAAAAAAAAGAAATGGTTTTAAGGCGATGCATACATTTAACTAATTTTTTTGTTAAAAAATAGCTATTACAGTGAGTATTCCACCGACTCCTTCCTGACTCTTTGTAGGATCTTTCCTGGCTACCCTACAGACAGGAAGTATTCTACAGATAATTACGAAGCGTCCCCCTCCCCCCTCACCAACCAAACTATTGGTAACGCTAATGATTTCAACCACACTGGACTGTTAAGTGTTGGCAATTGACAAGGCTGAGTGAGATTTGCCCTCGCCAGACCTGTGCTACTATATAAAAAGCTAACAGTGTATTTGTTGATGATAGTATACCTCAGTAACTGCTGGGCCAATTCCTCTGAAAATTCCCAGCCACTATAGTCAGCCCGTTGAGAGTGTTTTTAGATGTTCATATACCTGAAATTTCACACCTGGCCCAGGTAAAATGCCTTTTTCCTGGCACTCCGTGGTGAAGGACATGCAGCTGCCTGTGTGTAACTGTCACTCTTGGAATGTTCGTGCTGCATAGAATGTTCGCTCAGGTGGCCAGATAGGAGCAGTGGAAACAGTACATAGGCAGTAACTTGAGTGGAAGTGAAACACATACACACACATACACAAGAGGGACAGGGAAGGGAGGGAGAGGGAGGGAGGGAGGGGTGGCGTGCAAGGGAAGAGAGGGAGGGAGAGGAAAGGGACAGAGGAGGAGGCATGCAAGGGAAGAGAAGTGAGAGAGGGGAGAGAGTGAGGGGTGGCATGCAAGGGAGGGGAGGCAGGGGACCCAGCATCTTGATATGACCCATCCACCCTAGCGGAGGGAAAGGGAAGGGAGGGAGGGGGAGGGGTGGCATGCAAGTGAAGAGAAGTGAGGGAGGGAAGAGAGTGAGGGGCGACATGCAAGGGAAGGGAGGGAGGGGCCAGGCACCCTAGATTCCCTGACTACTGTGGTTACAGTTAAGAAAAGCAGGCATGCATTACTCAGGAGTAAGCTCGGTACAGCAACCGTGACATACTTTGAATGGCTGTGTCACGCCCCTCAGAGGGTTTCCTCAGAAGTGACACCCATTGCCACCAACCAAACTTACTCCCAGGTAAAGGATCATGACCAGCTAGCCTAGATGTGTAGGAAGGGTGCCTTTCCATCCCCCCCCCCCCGCCCCGGAATGCAGGTCCACACATCCATGACATCGCACAGTATCAGGCTGCGTGTTTGCATGAGCACGTACTGCTGGCCTCTGCAATTGATTTGCTGCTACTGTTCCTTTCCCATTTCACCACAATAAGCCACAGCAGCGCGTGGCGGGGCCCCACTGGTTTTACATATTTATGTCTTTCTCCATTGCTATCCACTTCCTATACTCTGGTTCAGGAAAAGATGTTAGTAGGATTGCATATTCCTCCGCCGCAGAACTCAACATGCCGGATCTCAAAAAGGCAAGTATTGGTGTAGTCACTCAATGATCTATAAATGCTCTTGTATCAAAGTACAATGTTCAATAATGCACAAAATAATTTTGACAAAAGTTTTTGACAAAGTTTTGACAAAGGCACCGTGTAAAAATGAATGAGAATTCTCATATTTGTTTGGGACTGTATCCTAATGCAGAAACATACAATTTCTCGACCACTGAACCTCAATGGCCTGTACTAACATCTTTAACTGAGACAGAGTATACTTTTGATGATCCAATGGCAAGAAGAAAGCAGAGAAATGTTAATTTGAAGCAAAAAGGCTTTTACAGAACCATTTGGAAGTAAAAAGTGTTTTAAATAATTAAAAATAAGTACATTTCTTTTAACCTCGTGATTTTAAAGCCAACCTTGGGTCTTGTGGATGCTTTGTGGTTCGGTACCAAACGTTGTTGAATTGTTGAAGGTTTTTTTTTTTTTAAAAAAAAATCAATTTCAAAACAGTTAATGACCTATGAAGAAAACAGGATTTGAGGAATTTTCTACAGTTTGGCAGGCTGCTAATGAATGGAATGAGAAAAATCTGAGTACAAAAAAAAAAAAACCCTGCTGGAATGGATGTACAAACACATATTAGATCCAGCAACGGAGAATTCGCTCTTGTGAGAAATGGGTAGAATATTTAAGGCTCCCAGACAGAAAAGACATTATTGGACGCGGAGCTGTAATTTCCATTTTTTGCTACTGCTTAAGCTGTTTTATGATTTCTTTTACGGCCTCAGAAACACAGGACCAAAACAGCATGTGGTGCAGGGTTGGCCAAACAACAAACTTGGAGGAAAAAAAAAAAGCCCTTCACTTTAATGAAGGTTTAATGTGTTCAAATAGTCAGTTTGACATATTTCATAGCATGGAAGTAAAGGAATTCCCCTGACAAATAACCTCCCACCAATAATAGTGGAATAGGACAAATTTTTTTCTTCATACAACTGGCAACCCGATGAAGATATTGGGGAGGGGCTCTCCCCAACCCCTCTCTGGACTACCCTGTGGAGCAAAGAAACGGGGGCAGT
>NC_059426.1:175750157-175814986 GCF_021028975.2 Sphaerodactylus townsendi
TCATCCTTATAACAGAAGTGAATTACAATGTAGGCTTATACAGACAGAAGCTTACTATATTCATAAATTAAGGTCCGCAGTTCCAAAAGGGTTAAATGCTCAGTTTGGTTTAGCCTGCATTGTGTAGATTGTCAACAGCTGGGGTGCGTTGCTTTGGATTTGGGAATGTGAGCGTTCTCTACCTTGCAAGGAACGTTAAGTTCAAGAAAAGTATCTCCCAGTCAGCTTGTTTCTGAATCAGGTATGTAGGGACAGAACAATCAGGGATGCTTTGAAAGTAGATTTAATTTGGGGTTGTTAAAAGTAGTTTTTAATTTTTGTAGTAGTCATTGGCCCTTTCCCCACTTACCTTAAGCCCCGCGCTACTCTCTGCAAGTAGCGCGGGGTCCCACTGTACTCCCCACGTCAGGGGCGGCAACAGCGCAGCCGCCCCGACGCTGCCGCTCTCATGCCCCCTCAGCGCGCAGCATCCCTGGCGCTGGCAAAAACAGCGCCTTTTGATGACCCCGCGCAGAGCGCAGGGTTGTGGGGACGCTCGGACGCGCGCCAGGGATGCCGTGCGCTGAGAGGAGCGTGCAGCGACGGCGGCAGCAGGAAAAGTGGGGAAAGGGCCATAGATTGCTCTATTCAACAGTGTTCGACTGTTCAACAGTGGAATGCGCTACCTCGGAGTTTGATGGAGTCTCCTTCTTTGGAGGTTTTTAAAGAGAGGTTCGATGGCCCTCTGTCAGGAGTGCTCTGATGGTGTGTTCTTGCATGGCAGGGGGTTGGACTTAGTGGCCCTTCTGGTCTCTTCCAACTCTATGATCCTCTTCGTTGACACCAGATCAATTATCTAAGACATAGGTGTCAAACTCGTGGCCCTCCAGATGTTATGGACTACAGTTTCCATCATCCCCTGACAGCACATGCTGGCAGGGGATGATGGGAACTGTAGTCCATAACATCTGGAGGGGCGTGAGTTTGACACCTGTGATCTAAGACTTCAAAGGAATATAAGAAATTCTGAGTTAAAAGTTGAATACTGTGAAAGGTAACAGTTGGCCAAAATTAATGTTTAACTCTCAGAATGGTTGGCCATTGTACGTTGTTTTAATTATGATTCAGATTCATTAAGATGGTCTCCAGATTAAGCCCTTGGTGGTGAAATGGCTGGCTCCCTTCGGGACTTTGAATTAAGAAGACATCACATTAGGTTTACAAAACAGTGTTTATGTTACGTATTACGAGTTTTGTAAGCTTCAGAACATTTGTAAACCCAAGTGGGATATTTATAAATATACTCCTAGGAGAACTCTTCTTTGCAAATGTGGCCATGAAATATTTCTGTTGTAGTTAATTAACATTGGTCTGCTAAACTGTGGAAAGAATTCTTATACAAGTGCCGTGAAACGCTGAGCTGTTTTCTGCACAGTAGTTTTTGTTTTAATTAGCTGTTCGCGTTACTGTGCTTCTCCATTTCTTTCTTTCTGTTTATCCTGAATCTGGGCACGAGTCCACCCAGGTCAATATTATCAAGATCAGTAGAGCCAGCGTGAAGTAGTGGCTAAGAAGAAGAAGAAGAAGAGTTTGGATTTATATCCCACCTTTCTCTCCTGTAGGAGACTCAAAGGGGCTTACAATCTCCTTGCCCTTCCCCCCTCACAACAAACACCCTGTGAGGTAGGTGGGGCTGAGAGAGCTCCAAGAAGCTGTGACTAGCCCAAGGTCACCCAGCTGGCATGTGTGGGAGTGCATGGGCTAATCTGAATTCCCCAGATAAGCCTCCACAGCTCAGGCGGCAGACCCCCCCCCCACAGCTGACCCTAATCTCACTCCTCCACATGAAGCCTGCTAGGTGACTTCGAGCCAGTTATAGTTCTCTCCAACCATAACCCTAATTTCTCAGTTCCACTGACCTCCCAAGGTGTCTGTAGTGGAGAGGAGAAGAAAGCATTACTGAAAGTCACACTAATACTGACAGGTACAGAAAAGTGGGGTACAAAAGCCATCTACATTGTTCAGCCGAGAGGCCAGTGCGTTGGTGTAGTGGTAAGGAAGCAGGTGGATTCTAATCTGGAGGCAGGGTTTGATTCTTTACTCCACTCACCTGAGTGGCAGAGGCTTATCTGGTGAACCAGATGTGCTTCCGCACTCCTACATTCCTGCTGGGTGACCTTGGGCTAGTCACAGTCACAGATGGAATTTTTTCTTTCGTTAGTCTTTTATTTACCTTTTATTTTATTGTATGTTGCAATTTGAAACAATAAACTGTATAATTTTAAAAAAATAAATTAAAAAAAGACCTACATTTGACTAGAGACCTATGTACAACACTTCCTACCAGTTTGGTTCTTTTTGCACTGTTGTGATATATGATTTGTAATTTTGTGTGTATATAAATTTGCTATAACCAATCTGACTGCGGTCTTATAATTACCGCAAAGCCGTCTCCACTCATTTAGGAGTTCATATTTTAAGTAGTGTTAGAGTACTGCTAACCTGCATGGTGTAGTGGTTAAGAGTAGGTGGATTCTAATCTGGAGAACCGAGTTTGATTCCCCACTCCTCCACCTGAGTGGCAGAGGCTTATCTGGTGAACCAGATAAGTGTTTCCCCACTCCTACATTCCTGCTGGGTGACCTTGGGCTAGTCACAGTTCTCTCAGAACTCTCTCAGCCCCACCTACCTCACAGTGTGTCTGTTGTGGGGAGAGGAAGGGAAAGGAGCTTGTAAGCCACCTTGAGACTCCTTACAGGGGAGAAAGGTGGGGTATAAATCCAAACTCTTCTTCCTGGATGGAAGTAGTCTGGGAACCAGATGTCAGCCATGTGGTGGTCCAGTGTGGGATATCAGTGGCCCTTTCCCCACTTACCTTAAGCCCCGCGCTACTCGAGGAGAGTAGCGCGGGGTCCCTCGGCACTCCCCACTGAGAGGGGCGGCGACAGCGCAGCTGCCCCGACGCTGAAGGGCGCCTTTTGATGACCCCGCGCGGTGGGTAGGGGCGCCAGCTGTGGCAGCATACAGGGATACCAGCAGCTGGGAATTGCGCGCAGCAACCCTCGGAAAAGGGTAAGTGGGGAAAGGGCCAGTGTCATAATTCAGAGGCTAACTAACATGAGTTGGGATATTTTGCCCACAATTTCAGGAAATCCAGAGTATTGTTTATGATGAAATTTTCTCCAGTGGAATCTTCACCTTCCTTTGTTTTGAGATTTTCTTTTCTTGTGGTTAACATAATAGTTAGAAGGAGAAATGTTTTCCCCTCTGGGGTCAGGGAGCAAAGGAATAAATGGAAGGTATTATTTGAAGTATTCATCTGTGTCTACATTCTGTTTACTTCTGAAAATGACTCAATTAGTGAAGTTTTTCTTCTAATAAGAGGACACTTTTTTTGGATTCTGTTGAAAAACAATTTCTTTATTTTGAGCAATATTCATGAAATCAACGGGTAGGCTGGTATCTTAAGCTTTGATGCTTCTCTTTCCTAAGAACTGTTCCTGTTTTCTGATGTGCCACAAAATAGAATCCTCTTTTCTTATTCTTTCAAGAGAGCCCTTTCTTTCTTTTTATCATTTTTTATAATTCCGAAGTAAAGATTCCACAAACAGCTCCAAGGAGTGAGGATGTACAAATGAATCTGACGATAATAAAATCGGCTCGATGAGGGACCTGATCTATCAAAACAGCTTTCGGCTATAAGAGCATGTCCGCCCACCCCCAACAATGCCTGGGTTATAACCAGATGGGGAAAAATACGCTTTAATTGCGGTGGTTGGGTTGAGGGTTGGTTTGACGATTCGGCCAAAAAGACGGATTGGAGATGCTTCCAAGAGCTTCTGCGAAGAACACACCGCATTTTAAAAGATGAATTACGAGGAGAATCTAATTTGTTCTTCAGGAACGAAAGTCTGTGTTCTATCAGATATTCACATTTCAAAGGCTTGCTCCCAAAGAATATTTCTGTGGCCTCCACAGCCACAAACCTACACCACCAGAAAGTGTGGTGTAAGCCTGTTTAGAAGAAGAAGAAGAGTTTGGATTTATATCCCCCCTTCCTCTCCTGCAGGAGACTCAAAGGGGCTGACAATCTCCTTGCCCTTCCCCTGCTCGCTTACCATAGCCAAAGTGGAAATTAGAACTGAGAGAGCTCCGAGAAGCTGTGACTAGCCCGAGGTGCCAGCAGGCGTGTTATTGAGATCGCGAATCTGAATTCCCCAGATAAGCCTCCACAGCTCAAAATTCAACGGAAGCGGGGAATCAAACCTGGTGGGGACGGATTCAGATACACGAGCGAATAACCTCCAGCGACAAAAGCGGTAGCTCCTATAGAACTAAAGGGGTGGCACAAGGTTTTCAATTCCCTCCTTTCCACACCACCCAAACTCCTTTGGAGTTGGCATGGCAGCACCTTCACCAGGCCTTCAGCCACTGTGGAGCTCCCCTTCATCTGGATTGACTGCTTCCAAGATCTGGCAAGATTGGGTTAGCCTGGCCCAATCCAGGTCAGGTCAGATGTCCAGAGATGGTTTGGTGTGGCCTTCCTCTGTGTAGCAACCTGGGCAGTGGTGGGATCCAAAAATTTTCGTAACAGGTTCCCATGGTGGTGGGATTCAAACAGTGGCGTAGCACCAATGGGGATGGGCGGGGCACGACATGGGTGTGTACGACGTTATACAGAGGCCGGGGGCATTAGCTGTTTCTCTGTTACTTTAAAAAAATCTTGCTGTGAAAGTGGCGGAAAGGTTTGTAATTTTCCGCTACGGTATCTTTCTGTCCATAATTTAAACTCATTCTAGCAAGTCCTACCGTCTACTGCCAACAGAAACAACAACTACTTCTCCTCTAATTGACTGCCTGTCAAATACTTAATACTTTCAAATACTTAATTTTGTTTCTAGAATTCAAAAGAAGGATACTTTCCTTAAACAAGGAACTTGACCATATTTCTAAAACATGTTTTTAAAACAGCCCAACAGGGAGAATTATCCCGTTTTCCACCTTCGCTAACCAGCCACGTAGGAAACAACAGGACTTTATGATTTTTGGACCTAAATGGGATTTCTAACGGAAAAGCAGACCCAATTAGTAACCCCCTCTCGGCACACACAAATAATTAGTAACCCACTCTCGGGAACCAGTGAGAACCTGCTGGATCCCACCTATGGACCTGGGTCTTCCTTGGTGGTTCCCCATCTAAGTCAAGTCATAGCCAATTTACGGCAAAGTCATAGGGTTTTCAAGGCAAGAAACTAACAGAGGTGGTTTGCCACTACCTTCCTGTGTGCAGTAACCCTGGTTTTTCTTGGTCATCTCCCATCCAAGTACTAACCATGGCCGACCCTGTTTAGCTTCTGAGATCTAATGAAATCAGGTTAGCCTGGCCCATCCAGGTCCATCACCATTACCACTATGTTAATAATACATTCATCACTATCTTCATCATGACCATCCCTACCACCACAGCTGGGAACTCAAAACGGGGCCGGCCAACCTCCAGGGTGGGACTAGAGTTCTATGAGATTCCAACTGCTCTTCAGACGACAGAGCCCAGCTCTCCTGGAGAAAATGAAACGACACTTTCGGAGGGGGGACTTCGTGGGGTCACAATTCGTTCTCACTGAGCTCCCTCCACACCCCAAACCCTGCCTCTGCAAGAAACACCTTCAGAGCTCGCAAAATTCCCAAGCGAAGAGACAAATTTGGCAACCGGAACCGCTTGAAAGGGGTTTTGGTGAGGGGAGTGTGGAAGAAGAAGAAGAAGAAGAAGAAGAAGAGGAGGAGGAGGAGGAGGAGGAGGAGGAGGAGGAGGAGGAGAGGAGGAGGAGGAGGAGGAGGAGTTTGGGTTTATATCCCCTTTCTCTCTGCAGAGGAGACTCACAAGGGACTGTCCTCATGCCCTTCCCCCCTCTGTACAAGCACCCTGTGAAAAAATTGGAATTGGAAGGACTGAGAGAGCTCCGAAGAACCGTGACTAGCCCAAGGTCACCCAGCTGGCATGTGTGTGTGGGAGTGTACAGGCTAATCTGAATTCCCCAGAGAAGCCTCCACAGCTCAGGCAGCAGAGCGGGGAATCAAACCCGGTTTCTCCAGATTAGATACACGAGCTCTTAACCTCCTACGCCACTGCTGCTCCACTGCTGGAGGTTGTATTCAGAACAGAATCTGCAGTCTGAAGTAATGTTTTCTCGTCTCCGGGTTCTTTTCCCTTCATCTGCTAAATGAGTACAGCAACGCCTCATTTCAGCCCCTACCCGTTGGCAGTTCGTCGGGCCTTTTATTTGCAATCGACAGATTTCCTCTGAAATCCTTTGCCTTGCAAAAGACAGAACTCTCCTCTCATGGAACCGTGTCCCGATCTCCGGCAGCGTCTACAACCACGCGGCCGCTTGGCAGAGGGCAGCTGGCGCCCAGGACCTGTAATTATCGCTTCCCAATTTCTAATATAGCAACATGCGGATGAGCTTGTGGTACAGAGGAAGGCGATGCCAGAGCTGGAAATAGACAGAAGAGATAATTTTGCTCACTCGAGGGAAGGAATAGGCACCGTTTTGGAAGGCAGCACATTCTGGGTTGAAGGAGCATGTTAGAAAAGCAGGCCTGTTTCCAATTCCACCATGTGTAGCTGCACAGATATCACTTGCAGCTCCAATGGCTCTGGCCCCTCTCTTTTGCTGCTTCCTATTCCTGTAGCTCTCTCCTTGAAATAGGATCCGCCCTCCCCGCAAACAGCTCTGTAGTACCGTGTTTCCCCGAGAATAAGACAGTGTCTTATATTAATTTTTGCTCCCAAAGATGCGCTATGTCTTATTTTCAGGGGATGTCTTATTTTTCTGTGTTCTGTTCGTCAGGCATGCTTCCAAACAAAAACTTTGCTACGTCTTACTTTCGGGGGGATGCCTTATATTTCGCACTTCAGCAAAACCTCTACTACGTCTTATTTTCAGGGGATGTCTTCTGTAGATCTCTTGTCAACTGCCACTGTCCTCTGGCTGAGCCCAGTGGGCTGGCAGAAGAAAAACTAAAGCAAAAAAAAGTTGTGATTCCATGAGCTGCATGATGTCATTTCCTGGGTGAATCTGGAAGTGCTTTTATGCCTCTCTAGGATTCCATGGAAACTCCATGGTAAAATATATACTCCCAAGTATAATTTTTTTTAAAAAAAACAACTGACAAAAATAAACAACCAAGTTGACCGAGTGAGCTTGGAAAATGGCACCAGTGAGGAAGTCTGGGGACTGCATAGAGATGTAGGAAATGTTTTAAAGTAGGCTGACCAGACGTCCCGCTTTTGGCGGGACAGTCCCGCCTTCAAACAATTTGTCCCACGTCCAGCCCGAGTTCATTTCCAATTGTCGATTTTTTGGAAGGCTGCCGCTTTTCACCTCCTGGGACTCTTTAAGGCTTGGTCGCGGGCTTAGCCTCCTAGCATGCGGCCGCAGGAGCACGCCAGCCTTCTGGGGCTGCCCGTGCTCATGCCGATGCTCCTATGGTAAGAGGCGCTTCTGGAAATTAACTCCTACCGTGCTCCTGTGACAGAGTGAGGCAGTGGCAGCTACCCCAAAATAATGTCGCTCCTACACATCGCGACGGCGCATATTAGTGGCACGTCGGTTAGTTGCCCGTTAATTCACGTTACAAGGTGACCATCTGGTCACCTTATTTTAAAGACATACGCACAGCATTTTTACGGAAAGAAGTGCTTAAATCCAGGATGCATATAAACCAGCGGTTCTCAACCTTCCTAATGCCGCGACCCTTTAATACAGTTCCTCATGTTGTGGTGACCCCCAACCCTAACATTTATCCATTTTACAGATGCAGAGAGTCTTAGGCGACCCCTGTTAAAGGGTCGTTCGACCCCCAAAGGGGTCCCGACCCCCAGGTTGAGAACCACTGATACAAACCATTTTGAGAATGGAAATGAAATGTTTTGGGTAAAAACCATGCGGAACTCCTAGGAGGAAACGGTTTATTTCTTGCTTCAAAACATTTCATTTTGGTTGTGCTAAAAGGACCTAAAAGTTGCCATGGCACAGTGATAGAAAATGGAGAACGTCCCATGTTCAATCCCCGGCATCTCCAGTTAAAAGGACCAAGTGAGGTGGGAGACCGCCCAACTGAGACCCTGTAGAGCAGCTGCCTGTCCAAGTAGGCAATATTGACTTTGACAGACCAGGGGTCTGATTTCATATAAGCCGGGAACCATAGAGCGAGAAAAGGGTGGTGAGGATATTAAAACCTTAAGTATATACAAAATATGCTTGTTACACTGTACTCACAAAAAATGTTATTAAAAACATTTACAACCATTTGAAATTGTGGAAATTGGCCTCCACTTTATGGAATGCCTTCCAATTAGAGTTCCGACGGGTGCTGACATGATATACCTTTTGGTGCCTGTTTAAGACGGCCATTTTTGCTTAGGCATTTGACTGATTGATGCGATGTAACCTCAGACCACTGACTTTTTTGGATCTTGCCTTCCACCTGCACCTGGAGGGTGGGTATTAGGTCTTGACTTGTATGTATGCGTAGATGTAACCCCCATGCTCAGAATGGGTTGACCCAGAAAGGGGTGGAGACTCAAAGCAGCAGAAGGCTGCAGAGCTCATGTAGGCTACCCGACTCGACCAAGGCTACCCGACTCGACCTTGATTTGTATAAACCCTTAACACCTTGTTAAGGTAACTGCAATGTTGTTGGGAACTAGTGGGAAGGTAGTTGTTTGTTTTTGCTATGTTGTAAAAGTTGGAGTTTATTGTTTCAGGGTTTTTTGTGGTTGTAATGGGTGAGAATTCTCCTGGAAACCTTCATCATGTTGAATCCTGTTCCTCAAGCCCTTGGAGTCTTCAGGAGCCAACCCACTTGCAAAGAAGAATTAGACTTGGCAATAACAGTAGACTGTAAATATAAGGACTTGAAAATGCAACTTAACAGGACTGTAATGTGTTAAATGTTAAATGTTAAAAGTGTTATTTGTTAAGAAAGTAAACCATTTTGTTTTAAATTTAGTTTCTTTGCAACTCCTTCCAAGTTCTGCCCCACAGAACTCACAAGCGGAGGTTACATAGACACTCCCAAATGGGAGAATTTTTTCTTTACGTTAGTCTTTTATTTACCTTTTATTTTATTGTATGTTGCAATTTGAAACAATAAACTGTATAATTTTTAAAAAATAAATTAAAAAAAAGACCTACATTTGACTAGAGACCTATATACAACACTTCCTACCAGTTTGGTTCTTTTTGCACTGTTGTGATATGTGATTTGTAATTTTGCGATTATATAAATTTGCTATGACCAATCTGACTGCGGTCTTATAATTACCGCAAAGCCATCTCCACTCATTTAGGAGTTCATATTTTAAGTAGTGTTAGAGTACTGCTAACCTGCATGGTGTAGGGTTAAGAGTAGGTGAATTCTAATCTGGAGAACCAGGTTTGATTCCCCACTCATCTACCTGAATGGCAGAGGTTTATCTGGTGAACCAAATGTGTTTCCGCACTCCTACACTCCTGTTGGGTGACCTTGTGCTAGTCACAGTTCTCTCAGAACTCTCTCAGCCCCACCTACCTCACAGTGTGTCTGTTGTGGGGAGAGGAAGGGAAAGGAGCTTGTAAGCCACCTTGAGTCTCCTTACAGGAAAGAAAGGTGGGGTATAAACAGTGGTGGGATCCAAAAATTGTAGTAACAGGTTCCCATGGTGGTGGGATTCAAACTGTGGCATAGCGCCAATGGGGCTGGGCGCCCCCCCAACTTGGCACATAGTGGCCCCTACCCCTTTTACCATTTCTCCCCCCTAAGGCCGCATGCAGAAAGCCCCCCCCCCCCCCCACCCCCCCCCCCCCCCACCCCCCCCCCCCCCCACCCCCCCCCCCCCCCACCCCCCCCCCCCCCCACCCCCCCCCCCCCCCACCCCCCCCCCCCCCCACCCCCCCCCCCCCCCACCCCCCCCCCCCCCCACCCCCCCCCCCCCCCACCCCCCCCCCCCCCCACCCCCCCCCCCCCCCACCCCCCCCCCCCCCCACCCCCCCCCCCCCCCACCCCCCCCCCCCCCCACCCCCCCCCCCCCCCACCCCCCCCCCCCCCCACCCCCCCCCCCCCCCACCCCCCCCCCCCCCCACCCCCCCCCCCCCCCACCCCCCCCCCCCCCCACCCCCCCCCCCCCCCACCCCCCCCCCCCCCCACCCCCCCCCCCCCCCACCCCCCCCCCCCCCCACCCCCCCCCCCCCCCACCCCCCCCCCCCCCCACCCCCCCCCCCCCCCACCCCCCCCCCCCCCCACCCCCCCCCCCCCCCACCCCCCCCCCCCCCCACCCCCCCCCCCCCCCACCCCCCCCCCCCCCCACCCCCCCCCCCCCCCACCCCCCCCCCCCCCCACCCCCCCCCCCCCCCACCCCCCCCCCCCCCCACCCCCCCCCCCCCCCACCCCCCCCCCCCCCCACCCCCCCCCCCCCCCACCCCCCCCCCCCCCCACCCCCCCCCCCCCCCACCCCCCCCCCCCCCCACCCCCCCCCCCCCCCACCCCCCCCCCCCCCCACCCCCCCCCCCCCCCACCCCCCCCCCCCCCCACCCCCCCCCCCCCCCACCCCCCCCCCCCCCCACCCCCCCCCCCCCCCACCCCCCCCCCCCCCCACCCCCCCCCCCCCCCACCCCCCCCCCCCCCCACCCCCCCCCCCCCCCACCCCCCCCCCCCCCCACCCCCCCCCCCCCCCACCCCCCCCCCCCCCCACCCCCCCCCCCCCCCACCCCCCCCCCCCCCCACCCCCCCCCCCCCCCACCCCCCCCCCCCCCCACCCCCCCCCCCCCCCACCCCCCCCCCCCCCCACCCCCCCCCCCCCCCACCCCCCCCCCCCCCCACCCCCCCCCCCCCCCACCCCCCCCCCCCCCCACCCCCCCCCCCCCCCACCCCCCCCCCCCCCCACCCCCCCCCCCCCCCACCCCCCCCCCCCCCCACCCCCCCCCCCCCCCACCCCCCCCCCCCCCCACCCCCCCCCCCCCCCACCCCCCCCCCCCCCCACCCCCCCCCCCCCCCACCCCCCCCCCCCCCCACCCCCCCCCCCCCCCACCCCCCCCCCCCCCCACCCCCCCCCCCCCCCACCCCCCCCCCCCCCCACCCCCCCCCCCCCCCACCCCCCCCCCCCCCCACCCCCCCCCCCCCCCACCCCCCCCCCCCCCCACCCCCCCCCCCCCCCACCCCCCCCCCCCCCCACCCCCCCCCCCCCCCACCCCCCCCCCCCCCCACCCCCCCCCCCCCCCACCCCCCCCCCCCCCCACCCCCCCCCCCCCCCACCCCCCCCCCCCCCCACCCCCCCCCCCCCCCACCCCCCCCCCCCCCCACCCCCCCCCCCCCCCACCCCCCCCCCCCCCCACCCCCCCCCCCCCCCACCCCCCCCCCCCCCCACCCCCCCCCCCCCCCACCCCCCCCCCCCCCCACCCCCCCCCCCCCCCACCCCCCCCCCCCCCCACCCCCCCCCCCCCCCACCCCCCCCCCCCCCCACCCCCCCCCCCCCCCACCCCCCCCCCCCCCCACCCCCCCCCCCCCCCACCCCCCCCCCCCCCCACCCCCCCCCCCCCCCACCCCCCCCCCCCCCCACCCCCCCCCCCCCCCACCCCCCCCCCCCCCCACCCCCCCCCCCCCCCACCCCCCCCCCCCCCCACCCCCCCCCCCCCCCACCCCCCCCCCCCCCCACCCCCCCCCCCCCCCACCCCCCCCCCCCCCCACCCCCCCCCCCCCCCACCCCCCCCCCCCCCCACCCCCCCCCCCCCCCACCCCCCCCCCCCCCCACCCCCCCCCCCCCCCACCCCCCCCCCCCCCCACCCCCCCCCCCCCCCACCCCCCCCCCCCCCCACCCCCCCCCCCCCCCACCCCCCCCCCCCCCCACCCCCCCCCCCCCCCACCCCCCCCCCCCCCCACCCCCCCCCCCCCCCACCCCCCCCCCCCCCCACCCCCCCCCCCCCCCACCCCCCCCCCCCCCCACCCCCCCCCCCCCCCACCCCCCCCCCCCCCCACCCCCCCCCCCCCCCACCCCCCCCCCCCCCCACCCCCCCCCCCCCCCACCCCCCCCCCCCCCCACCCCCCCCCCCCCCCACCCCCCCCCCCCCCCACCCCCCCCCCCCCCCACCCCCCCCCCCCCCCACCCCCCCCCCCCCCCACCCCCCCCCCCCCCCACCCCCCCCCCCCCCCACCCCCCCCCCCCCCCACCCCCCCCCCCCCCCACCCCCCCCCCCCCCCACCCCCCCCCCCCCCCACCCCCCCCCCCCCCCACCCCCCCCCCCCCCCACCCCCCCCCCCCCCCACCCCCCCCCCCCCCCACCCCCCCCCCCCCCCACCCCCCCCCCCCCCCACCCCCCCCCCCCCCCACCCCCCCCCCCCCCCACCCCCCCCCCCCCCCACCCCCCCCCCCCCCCACCCCCCCCCCCCCCCACCCCCCCCCCCCCCCACCCCCCCCCCCCCCCACCCCCCCCCCCCCCCACCCCCCCCCCCCCCCACCCCCCCCCCCCCCCACCCCCCCCCCCCCCCACCCCCCCCCCCCCCCACCCCCCCCCCCCCCCACCCCCCCCCCCCCCCACCCCCCCCCCCCCCCACCCCCCCCCCCCCCCACCCCCCCCCCCCCCCACCCCCCCCCCCCCCCACCCCCCCCCCCCCCCACCCCCCCCCCCCCCCACCCCCCCCCCCCCCCACCCCCCCCCCCCCCCACCCCCCCCCCCCCCCACCCCCCCCCCCCCCCACCCCCCCCCCCCCCCACCCCCCCCCCCCCCCACCCCCCCCCCCCCCCACCCCCCCCCCCCCCCACCCCCCCCCCCCCCCACCCCCCCCCCCCCCCACCCCCCCCCCCCCCCACCCCCCCCCCCCCCCACCCCCCCCCCCCCCCACCCCCCCCCCCCCCCACCCCCCCCCCCCCCCACCCCCCCCCCCCCCCACCCCCCCCCCCCCCCACCCCCCCCCCCCCCCACCCCCCCCCCCCCCCACCCCCCCCCCCCCCCACCCCCCCCCCCCCCCACCCCCCCCCCCCCCCACCCCCCCCCCCCCCCACCCCCCCCCCCCCCCACCCCCCCCCCCCCCCACCCCCCCCCCCCCCCACCCCCCCCCCCCCCCACCCCCCCCCCCCCCCACCCCCCCCCCCCCCCACCCCCCCCCCCCCCCACCCCCCCCCCCCCCCACCCCCCCCCCCCCCCACCCCCCCCCCCCCCCACCCCCCCCCCCCCCCACCCCCCCCCCCCCCCACCCCCCCCCCCCCCCACCCCCCCCCCCCCCCACCCCCCCCCCCCCCCACCCCCCCCCCCCCCCACCCCCCCCCCCCCCCACCCCCCCCCCCCCCCACCCCCCCCCCCCCCCACCCCCCCCCCCCCCCACCCCCCCCCCCCCCCACCCCCCCCCCCCCCCACCCCCCCCCCCCCCCACCCCCCCCCCCCCCCACCCCCCCCCCCCCCCACCCCCCCCCCCCCCCACCCCCCCCCCCCCCCACCCCCCCCCCCCCCCACCCCCCCCCCCCCCCACCCCCCCCCCCCCCCACCCCCCCCCCCCCCCACCCCCCCCCCCCCCCACCCCCCCCCCCCCCCACCCCCCCCCCCCCCCACCCCCCCCCCCCCCCACCCCCCCCCCCCCCCACCCCCCCCCCCCCCCACCCCCCCCCCCCCCCACCCCCCCCCCCCCCCACCCCCCCCCCCCCCCACCCCCCCCCCCCCCCACCCCCCCCCCCCCCCACCCCCCCCCCCCCCCACCCCCCCCCCCCCCCACCCCCCCCCCCCCCCACCCCCCCCCCCCCCCACCCCCCCCCCCCCCCACCCCCCCCCCCCCCCACCCCCCCCCCCCCCCACCCCCCCCCCCCCCCACCCCCCCCCCCCCCCACCCCCCCCCCCCCCCACCCCCCCCCCCCCCCACCCCCCCCCCCCCCCACCCCCCCCCCCCCCCACCCCCCCCCCCCCCCACCCCCCCCCCCCCCCACCCCCCCCCCCCCCCACCCCCCCCCCCCCCCACCCCCCCCCCCCCCCACCCCCCCCCCCCCCCACCCCCCCCCCCCCCCACCCCCCCCCCCCCCCACCCCCCCCCCCCCCCACCCCCCCCCCCCCCCACCCCCCCCCCCCCCCACCCCCCCCCCCCCCCACCCCCCCCCCCCCCCACCCCCCCCCCCCCCCACCCCCCCCCCCCCCCACCCCCCCCCCCCCCCACCCCCCCCCCCCCCCACCCCCCCCCCCCCCCACCCCCCCCCCCCCCCACCCCCCCCCCCCCCCACCCCCCCCCCCCCCCACCCCCCCCCCCCCCCACCCCCCCCCCCCCCCACCCCCCCCCCCCCCCACCCCCCCCCCCCCCCACCCCCCCCCCCCCCCACCCCCCCCCCCCCCCACCCCCCCCCCCCCCCACCCCCCCCCCCCCCCACCCCCCCCCCCCCCCACCCCCCCCCCCCCCCACCCCCCCCCCCCCCCACCCCCCCCCCCCCCCACCCCCCCCCCCCCCCACCCCCCCCCCCCCCCACCCCCCCCCCCCCCCACCCCCCCCCCCCCCCACCCCCCCCCCCCCCCACCCCCCCCCCCCCCCACCCCCCCCCCCCCCCACCCCCCCCCCCCCCCACCCCCCCCCCCCCCCACCCCCCCCCCCCCCCACCCCCCCCCCCCCCCACCCCCCCCCCCCCCCACCCCCCCCCCCCCCCACCCCCCCCCCCCCCCACCCCCCCCCCCCCCCACCCCCCCCCCCCCCCACCCCCCCCCCCCCCCACCCCCCCCCCCCCCCACCCCCCCCCCCCCCCACCCCCCCCCCCCCCCACCCCCCCCCCCCCCCACCCCCCCCCCCCCCCACCCCCCCCCCCCCCCACCCCCCCCCCCCCCCACCCCCCCCCCCCCCCACCCCCCCCCCCCCCCACCCCCCCCCCCCCCCACCCCCCCCCCCCCCCACCCCCCCCCCCCCCCACCCCCCCCCCCCCCCACCCCCCCCCCCCCCCACCCCCCCCCCCCCCCACCCCCCCCCCCCCCCACCCCCCCCCCCCCCCACCCCCCCCCCCCCCCACCCCCCCCCCCCCCCACCCCCCCCCCCCCCCACCCCCCCCCCCCCCCACCCCCCCCCCCCCCCACCCCCCCCCCCCCCCACCCCCCCCCCCCCCCACCCCCCCCCCCCCCCACCCCCCCCCCCCCCCACCCCCCCCCCCCCCCACCCCCCCCCCCCCCCACCCCCCCCCCCCCCCACCCCCCCCCCCCCCCACCCCCCCCCCCCCCCACCCCCCCCCCCCCCCACCCCCCCCCCCCCCCACCCCCCCCCCCCCCCACCCCCCCCCCCCCCCACCCCCCCCCCCCCCCACCCCCCCCCCCCCCCACCCCCCCCCCCCCCCACCCCCCCCCCCCCCCACCCCCCCCCCCCCCCACCCCCCCCCCCCCCCACCCCCCCCCCCCCCCACCCCCCCCCCCCCCCACCCCCCCCCCCCCCCACCCCCCCCCCCCCCCACCCCCCCCCCCCCCCACCCCCCCCCCCCCCCACCCCCCCCCCCCCCCACCCCCCCCCCCCCCCACCCCCCCCCCCCCCCACCCCCCCCCCCCCCCACCCCCCCCCCCCCCCACCCCCCCCCCCCCCCACCCCCCCCCCCCCCCACCCCCCCCCCCCCCCACCCCCCCCCCCCCCCACCCCCCCCCCCCCCCACCCCCCCCCCCCCCCACCCCCCCCCCCCCCCACCCCCCCCCCCCCCCACCCCCCCCCCCCCCCACCCCCCCCCCCCCCCACCCCCCCCCCCCCCCACCCCCCCCCCCCCCCACCCCCCCCCCCCCCCACCCCCCCCCCCCCCCACCCCCCCCCCCCCCCACCCCCCCCCCCCCCCACCCCCCCCCCCCCCCACCCCCCCCCCCCCCCACCCCCCCCCCCCCCCACCCCCCCCCCCCCCCACCCCCCCCCCCCCCCACCCCCCCCCCCCCCCACCCCCCCCCCCCCCCACCCCCCCCCCCCCCCACCCCCCCCCCCCCCCACCCCCCCCCCCCCCCACCCCCCCCCCCCCCCACCCCCCCCCCCCCCCACCCCCCCCCCCCCCCACCCCCCCCCCCCCCCACCCCCCCCCCCCCCCACCCCCCCCCCCCCCCACCCCCCCCCCCCCCCACCCCCCCCCCCCCCCACCCCCCCCCCCCCCCACCCCCCCCCCCCCCCACCCCCCCCCCCCCCCACCCCCCCCCCCCCCCACCCCCCCCCCCCCCCACCCCCCCCCCCCCCCACCCCCCCCCCCCCCCACCCCCCCCCCCCCCCACCCCCCCCCCCCCCCACCCCCCCCCCCCCCCACCCCCCCCCCCCCCCACCCCCCCCCCCCCCCACCCCCCCCCCCCCCCACCCCCCCCCCCCCCCACCCCCCCCCCCCCCCACCCCCCCCCCCCCCCACCCCCCCCCCCCCCCACCCCCCCCCCCCCCCACCCCCCCCCCCCCCCACCCCCCCCCCCCCCCACCCCCCCCCCCCCCCACCCCCCCCCCCCCCCACCCCCCCCCCCCCCCACCCCCCCCCCCCCCCACCCCCCCCCCCCCCCACCCCCCCCCCCCCCCACCCCCCCCCCCCCCCACCCCCCCCCCCCCCCACCCCCCCCCCCCCCCACCCCCCCCCCCCCCCACCCCCCCCCCCCCCCACCCCCCCCCCCCCCCACCCCCCCCCCCCCCCACCCCCCCCCCCCCCCACCCCCCCCCCCCCCCACCCCCCCCCCCCCCCACCCCCCCCCCCCCCCACCCCCCCCCCCCCCCACCCCCCCCCCCCCCCACCCCCCCCCCCCCCCACCCCCCCCCCCCCCCACCCCCCCCCCCCCCCACCCCCCCCCCCCCCCACCCCCCCCCCCCCCCACCCCCCCCCCCCCCCACCCCCCCCCCCCCCCACCCCCCCCCCCCCCCACCCCCCCCCCCCCCCACCCCCCCCCCCCCCCACCCCCCCCCCCCCCCACCCCCCCCCCCCCCCACCCCCCCCCCCCCCCACCCCCCCCCCCCCCCACCCCCCCCCCCCCCCACCCCCCCCCCCCCCCACCCCCCCCCCCCCCCACCCCCCCCCCCCCCCACCCCCCCCCCCCCCCACCCCCCCCCCCCCCCACCCCCCCCCCCCCCCACCCCCCCCCCCCCCCACCCCCCCCCCCCCCCACCCCCCCCCCCCCCCACCCCCCCCCCCCCCCACCCCCCCCCCCCCCCACCCCCCCCCCCCCCCACCCCCCCCCCCCCCCACCCCCCCCCCCCCCCACCCCCCCCCCCCCCCACCCCCCCCCCCCCCCACCCCCCCCCCCCCCCACCCCCCCCCCCCCCCACCCCCCCCCCCCCCCACCCCCCCCCCCCCCCACCCCCCCCCCCCCCCACCCCCCCCCCCCCCCACCCCCCCCCCCCCCCACCCCCCCCCCCCCCCACCCCCCCCCCCCCCCACCCCCCCCCCCCCCCACCCCCCCCCCCCCCCACCCCCCCCCCCCCCCACCCCCCCCCCCCCCCACCCCCCCCCCCCCCCACCCCCCCCCCCCCCCACCCCCCCCCCCCCCCACCCCCCCCCCCCCCCACCCCCCCCCCCCCCCACCCCCCCCCCCCCCCACCCCCCCCCCCCCCCACCCCCCCCCCCCCCCACCCCCCCCCCCCCCCACCCCCCCCCCCCCCCACCCCCCCCCCCCCCCACCCCCCCCCCCCCCCACCCCCCCCCCCCCCCACCCCCCCCCCCCCCCACCCCCCCCCCCCCCCACCCCCCCCCCCCCCCACCCCCCCCCCCCCCCACCCCCCCCCCCCCCCACCCCCCCCCCCCCCCACCCCCCCCCCCCCCCACCCCCCCCCCCCCCCACCCCCCCCCCCCCCCACCCCCCCCCCCCCCCACCCCCCCCCCCCCCCACCCCCCCCCCCCCCCACCCCCCCCCCCCCCCACCCCCCCCCCCCCCCACCCCCCCCCCCCCCCACCCCCCCCCCCCCCCACCCCCCCCCCCCCCCACCCCCCCCCCCCCCCACCCCCCCCCCCCCCCACCCCCCCCCCCCCCCACCCCCCCCCCCCCCCACCCCCCCCCCCCCCCACCCCCCCCCCCCCCCACCCCCCCCCCCCCCCACCCCCCCCCCCCCCCACCCCCCCCCCCCCCCACCCCCCCCCCCCCCCACCCCCCCCCCCCCCCACCCCCCCCCCCCCCCACCCCCCCCCCCCCCCACCCCCCCCCCCCCCCACCCCCCCCCCCCCCCACCCCCCCCCCCCCCCACCCCCCCCCCCCCCCACCCCCCCCCCCCCCCACCCCCCCCCCCCCCCACCCCCCCCCCCCCCCACCCCCCCCCCCCCCCACCCCCCCCCCCCCCCACCCCCCCCCCCCCCCACCCCCCCCCCCCCCCACCCCCCCCCCCCCCCACCCCCCCCCCCCCCCACCCCCCCCCCCCCCCACCCCCCCCCCCCCCCACCCCCCCCCCCCCCCACCCCCCCCCCCCCCCACCCCCCCCCCCCCCCACCCCCCCCCCCCCCCACCCCCCCCCCCCCCCACCCCCCCCCCCCCCCACCCCCCCCCCCCCCCACCCCCCCCCCCCCCCACCCCCCCCCCCCCCCACCCCCCCCCCCCCCCACCCCCCCCCCCCCCCACCCCCCCCCCCCCCCACCCCCCCCCCCCCCCACCCCCCCCCCCCCCCACCCCCCCCCCCCCCCACCCCCCCCCCCCCCCACCCCCCCCCCCCCCCACCCCCCCCCCCCCCCACCCCCCCCCCCCCCCACCCCCCCCCCCCCCCACCCCCCCCCCCCCCCACCCCCCCCCCCCCCCACCCCCCCCCCCCCCCACCCCCCCCCCCCCCCACCCCCCCCCCCCCCCACCCCCCCCCCCCCCCACCCCCCCCCCCCCCCACCCCCCCCCCCCCCCACCCCCCCCCCCCCCCACCCCCCCCCCCCCCCACCCCCCCCCCCCCCCACCCCCCCCCCCCCCCACCCCCCCCCCCCCCCACCCCCCCCCCCCCCCACCCCCCCCCCCCCCCACCCCCCCCCCCCCCCACCCCCCCCCCCCCCCACCCCCCCCCCCCCCCACCCCCCCCCCCCCCCACCCCCCCCCCCCCCCACCCCCCCCCCCCCCCACCCCCCCCCCCCCCCACCCCCCCCCCCCCCCACCCCCCCCCCCCCCCACCCCCCCCCCCCCCCACCCCCCCCCCCCCCCACCCCCCCCCCCCCCCACCCCCCCCCCCCCCCACCCCCCCCCCCCCCCACCCCCCCCCCCCCCCACCCCCCCCCCCCCCCACCCCCCCCCCCCCCCACCCCCCCCCCCCCCCACCCCCCCCCCCCCCCACCCCCCCCCCCCCCCACCCCCCCCCCCCCCCACCCCCCCCCCCCCCCACCCCCCCCCCCCCCCACCCCCCCCCCCCCCCACCCCCCCCCCCCCCCACCCCCCCCCCCCCCCACCCCCCCCCCCCCCCACCCCCCCCCCCCCCCACCCCCCCCCCCCCCCACCCCCCCCCCCCCCCACCCCCCCCCCCCCCCACCCCCCCCCCCCCCCACCCCCCCCCCCCCCCACCCCCCCCCCCCCCCACCCCCCCCCCCCCCCACCCCCCCCCCCCCCCACCCCCCCCCCCCCCCACCCCCCCCCCCCCCCACCCCCCCCCCCCCCCACCCCCCCCCCCCCCCACCCCCCCCCCCCCCCACCCCCCCCCCCCCCCACCCCCCCCCCCCCCCACCCCCCCCCCCCCCCACCCCCCCCCCCCCCCACCCCCCCCCCCCCCCACCCCCCCCCCCCCCCACCCCCCCCCCCCCCCACCCCCCCCCCCCCCCACCCCCCCCCCCCCCCACCCCCCCCCCCCCCCACCCCCCCCCCCCCCCACCCCCCCCCCCCCCCACCCCCCCCCCCCCCCACCCCCCCCCCCCCCCACCCCCCCCCCCCCCCACCCCCCCCCCCCCCCACCCCCCCCCCCCCCCACCCCCCCCCCCCCCCACCCCCCCCCCCCCCCACCCCCCCCCCCCCCCACCCCCCCCCCCCCCCACCCCCCCCCCCCCCCACCCCCCCCCCCCCCCACCCCCCCCCCCCCCCACCCCCCCCCCCCCCCACCCCCCCCCCCCCCCACCCCCCCCCCCCCCCACCCCCCCCCCCCCCCACCCCCCCCCCCCCCCACCCCCCCCCCCCCCCACCCCCCCCCCCCCCCACCCCCCCCCCCCCCCACCCCCCCCCCCCCCCACCCCCCCCCCCCCCCACCCCCCCCCCCCCCCACCCCCCCCCCCCCCCACCCCCCCCCCCCCCCACCCCCCCCCCCCCCCACCCCCCCCCCCCCCCACCCCCCCCCCCCCCCACCCCCCCCCCCCCCCACCCCCCCCCCCCCCCACCCCCCCCCCCCCCCACCCCCCCCCCCCCCCACCCCCCCCCCCCCCCACCCCCCCCCCCCCCCACCCCCCCCCCCCCCCACCCCCCCCCCCCCCCACCCCCCCCCCCCCCCACCCCCCCCCCCCCCCACCCCCCCCCCCCCCCACCCCCCCCCCCCCCCACCCCCCCCCCCCCCCACCCCCCCCCCCCCCCACCCCCCCCCCCCCCCACCCCCCCCCCCCCCCACCCCCCCCCCCCCCCACCCCCCCCCCCCCCCACCCCCCCCCCCCCCCACCCCCCCCCCCCCCCACCCCCCCCCCCCCCCACCCCCCCCCCCCCCCACCCCCCCCCCCCCCCACCCCCCCCCCCCCCCACCCCCCCCCCCCCCCACCCCCCCCCCCCCCCACCCCCCCCCCCCCCCACCCCCCCCCCCCCCCACCCCCCCCCCCCCCCACCCCCCCCCCCCCCCACCCCCCCCCCCCCCCACCCCCCCCCCCCCCCACCCCCCCCCCCCCCCACCCCCCCCCCCCCCCACCCCCCCCCCCCCCCACCCCCCCCCCCCCCCACCCCCCCCCCCCCCCACCCCCCCCCCCCCCCACCCCCCCCCCCCCCCACCCCCCCCCCCCCCCACCCCCCCCCCCCCCCACCCCCCCCCCCCCCCACCCCCCCCCCCCCCCACCCCCCCCCCCCCCCACCCCCCCCCCCCCCCACCCCCCCCCCCCCCCACCCCCCCCCCCCCCCACCCCCCCCCCCCCCCACCCCCCCCCCCCCCCACCCCCCCCCCCCCCCACCCCCCCCCCCCCCCACCCCCCCCCCCCCCCACCCCCCCCCCCCCCCACCCCCCCCCCCCCCCACCCCCCCCCCCCCCCACCCCCCCCCCCCCCCACCCCCCCCCCCCCCCACCCCCCCCCCCCCCCACCCCCCCCCCCCCCCACCCCCCCCCCCCCCCACCCCCCCCCCCCCCCACCCCCCCCCCCCCCCACCCCCCCCCCCCCCCACCCCCCCCCCCCCCCACCCCCCCCCCCCCCCACCCCCCCCCCCCCCCACCCCCCCCCCCCCCCACCCCCCCCCCCCCCCACCCCCCCCCCCCCCCACCCCCCCCCCCCCCCACCCCCCCCCCCCCCCACCCCCCCCCCCCCCCACCCCCCCCCCCCCCCACCCCCCCCCCCCCCCACCCCCCCCCCCCCCCACCCCCCCCCCCCCCCACCCCCCCCCCCCCCCACCCCCCCCCCCCCCCACCCCCCCCCCCCCCCACCCCCCCCCCCCCCCACCCCCCCCCCCCCCCACCCCCCCCCCCCCCCACCCCCCCCCCCCCCCACCCCCCCCCCCCCCCACCCCCCCCCCCCCCCACCCCCCCCCCCCCCCACCCCCCCCCCCCCCCACCCCCCCCCCCCCCCACCCCCCCCCCCCCCCACCCCCCCCCCCCCCCACCCCCCCCCCCCCCCACCCCCCCCCCCCCCCACCCCCCCCCCCCCCCACCCCCCCCCCCCCCCACCCCCCCCCCCCCCCACCCCCCCCCCCCCCCACCCCCCCCCCCCCCCACCCCCCCCCCCCCCCACCCCCCCCCCCCCCCACCCCCCCCCCCCCCCACCCCCCCCCCCCCCCACCCCCCCCCCCCCCCACCCCCCCCCCCCCCCACCCCCCCCCCCCCCCACCCCCCCCCCCCCCCACCCCCCCCCCCCCCCACCCCCCCCCCCCCCCACCCCCCCCCCCCCCCACCCCCCCCCCCCCCCACCCCCCCCCCCCCCCACCCCCCCCCCCCCCCACCCCCCCCCCCCCCCACCCCCCCCCCCCCCCACCCCCCCCCCCCCCCACCCCCCCCCCCCCCCACCCCCCCCCCCCCCCACCCCCCCCCCCCCCCACCCCCCCCCCCCCCCACCCCCCCCCCCCCCCACCCCCCCCCCCCCCCACCCCCCCCCCCCCCCACCCCCCCCCCCCCCCACCCCCCCCCCCCCCCACCCCCCCCCCCCCCCACCCCCCCCCCCCCCCACCCCCCCCCCCCCCCACCCCCCCCCCCCCCCACCCCCCCCCCCCCCCACCCCCCCCCCCCCCCACCCCCCCCCCCCCCCACCCCCCCCCCCCCCCACCCCCCCCCCCCCCCACCCCCCCCCCCCCCCACCCCCCCCCCCCCCCACCCCCCCCCCCCCCCACCCCCCCCCCCCCCCACCCCCCCCCCCCCCCACCCCCCCCCCCCCCCACCCCCCCCCCCCCCCACCCCCCCCCCCCCCCACCCCCCCCCCCCCCCACCCCCCCCCCCCCCCACCCCCCCCCCCCCCCACCCCCCCCCCCCCCCACCCCCCCCCCCCCCCACCCCCCCCCCCCCCCACCCCCCCCCCCCCCCACCCCCCCCCCCCCCCACCCCCCCCCCCCCCCACCCCCCCCCCCCCCCACCCCCCCCCCCCCCCACCCCCCCCCCCCCCCACCCCCCCCCCCCCCCACCCCCCCCCCCCCCCACCCCCCCCCCCCCCCACCCCCCCCCCCCCCCACCCCCCCCCCCCCCCACCCCCCCCCCCCCCCACCCCCCCCCCCCCCCACCCCCCCCCCCCCCCACCCCCCCCCCCCCCCACCCCCCCCCCCCCCCACCCCCCCCCCCCCCCACCCCCCCCCCCCCCCACCCCCCCCCCCCCCCACCCCCCCCCCCCCCCACCCCCCCCCCCCCCCACCCCCCCCCCCCCCCACCCCCCCCCCCCCCCACCCCCCCCCCCCCCCACCCCCCCCCCCCCCCACCCCCCCCCCCCCCCACCCCCCCCCCCCCCCACCCCCCCCCCCCCCCACCCCCCCCCCCCCCCACCCCCCCCCCCCCCCACCCCCCCCCCCCCCCACCCCCCCCCCCCCCCACCCCCCCCCCCCCCCACCCCCCCCCCCCCCCACCCCCCCCCCCCCCCACCCCCCCCCCCCCCCACCCCCCCCCCCCCCCACCCCCCCCCCCCCCCACCCCCCCCCCCCCCCACCCCCCCCCCCCCCCACCCCCCCCCCCCCCCACCCCCCCCCCCCCCCACCCCCCCCCCCCCCCACCCCCCCCCCCCCCCACCCCCCCCCCCCCCCACCCCCCCCCCCCCCCACCCCCCCCCCCCCCCACCCCCCCCCCCCCCCACCCCCCCCCCCCCCCACCCCCCCCCCCCCCCACCCCCCCCCCCCCCCACCCCCCCCCCCCCCCACCCCCCCCCCCCCCCACCCCCCCCCCCCCCCACCCCCCCCCCCCCCCACCCCCCCCCCCCCCCACCCCCCCCCCCCCCCACCCCCCCCCCCCCCCACCCCCCCCCCCCCCCACCCCCCCCCCCCCCCACCCCCCCCCCCCCCCACCCCCCCCCCCCCCCACCCCCCCCCCCCCCCACCCCCCCCCCCCCCCACCCCCCCCCCCCCCCACCCCCCCCCCCCCCCACCCCCCCCCCCCCCCACCCCCCCCCCCCCCCACCCCCCCCCCCCCCCACCCCCCCCCCCCCCCACCCCCCCCCCCCCCCACCCCCCCCCCCCCCCACCCCCCCCCCCCCCCACCCCCCCCCCCCCCCACCCCCCCCCCCCCCCACCCCCCCCCCCCCCCACCCCCCCCCCCCCCCACCCCCCCCCCCCCCCACCCCCCCCCCCCCCCACCCCCCCCCCCCCCCACCCCCCCCCCCCCCCACCCCCCCCCCCCCCCACCCCCCCCCCCCCCCACCCCCCCCCCCCCCCACCCCCCCCCCCCCCCACCCCCCCCCCCCCCCACCCCCCCCCCCCCCCACCCCCCCCCCCCCCCACCCCCCCCCCCCCCCACCCCCCCCCCCCCCCACCCCCCCCCCCCCCCACCCCCCCCCCCCCCCACCCCCCCCCCCCCCCACCCCCCCCCCCCCCCACCCCCCCCCCCCCCCACCCCCCCCCCCCCCCACCCCCCCCCCCCCCCACCCCCCCCCCCCCCCACCCCCCCCCCCCCCCACCCCCCCCCCCCCCCACCCCCCCCCCCCCCCACCCCCCCCCCCCCCCACCCCCCCCCCCCCCCACCCCCCCCCCCCCCCACCCCCCCCCCCCCCCACCCCCCCCCCCCCCCACCCCCCCCCCCCCCCACCCCCCCCCCCCCCCACCCCCCCCCCCCCCCACCCCCCCCCCCCCCCACCCCCCCCCCCCCCCACCCCCCCCCCCCCCCACCCCCCCCCCCCCCCACCCCCCCCCCCCCCCACCCCCCCCCCCCCCCACCCCCCCCCCCCCCCACCCCCCCCCCCCCCCACCCCCCCCCCCCCCCACCCCCCCCCCCCCCCACCCCCCCCCCCCCCCACCCCCCCCCCCCCCCACCCCCCCCCCCCCCCACCCCCCCCCCCCCCCACCCCCCCCCCCCCCCACCCCCCCCCCCCCCCACCCCCCCCCCCCCCCACCCCCCCCCCCCCCCACCCCCCCCCCCCCCCACCCCCCCCCCCCCCCACCCCCCCCCCCCCCCACCCCCCCCCCCCCCCACCCCCCCCCCCCCCCACCCCCCCCCCCCCCCACCCCCCCCCCCCCCCACCCCCCCCCCCCCCCACCCCCCCCCCCCCCCACCCCCCCCCCCCCCCACCCCCCCCCCCCCCCACCCCCCCCCCCCCCCACCCCCCCCCCCCCCCACCCCCCCCCCCCCCCACCCCCCCCCCCCCCCACCCCCCCCCCCCCCCACCCCCCCCCCCCCCCACCCCCCCCCCCCCCCACCCCCCCCCCCCCCCACCCCCCCCCCCCCCCACCCCCCCCCCCCCCCACCCCCCCCCCCCCCCACCCCCCCCCCCCCCCACCCCCCCCCCCCCCCACCCCCCCCCCCCCCCACCCCCCCCCCCCCCCACCCCCCCCCCCCCCCACCCCCCCCCCCCCCCACCCCCCCCCCCCCCCACCCCCCCCCCCCCCCACCCCCCCCCCCCCCCACCCCCCCCCCCCCCCACCCCCCCCCCCCCCCACCCCCCCCCCCCCCCACCCCCCCCCCCCCCCACCCCCCCCCCCCCCCACCCCCCCCCCCCCCCACCCCCCCCCCCCCCCACCCCCCCCCCCCCCCACCCCCCCCCCCCCCCACCCCCCCCCCCCCCCACCCCCCCCCCCCCCCACCCCCCCCCCCCCCCACCCCCCCCCCCCCCCACCCCCCCCCCCCCCCACCCCCCCCCCCCCCCACCCCCCCCCCCCCCCACCCCCCCCCCCCCCCACCCCCCCCCCCCCCCACCCCCCCCCCCCCCCACCCCCCCCCCCCCCCACCCCCCCCCCCCCCCACCCCCCCCCCCCCCCACCCCCCCCCCCCCCCACCCCCCCCCCCCCCCACCCCCCCCCCCCCCCACCCCCCCCCCCCCCCACCCCCCCCCCCCCCCACCCCCCCCCCCCCCCACCCCCCCCCCCCCCCACCCCCCCCCCCCCCCACCCCCCCCCCCCCCCACCCCCCCCCCCCCCCACCCCCCCCCCCCCCCACCCCCCCCCCCCCCCACCCCCCCCCCCCCCCACCCCCCCCCCCCCCCACCCCCCCCCCCCCCCACCCCCCCCCCCCCCCACCCCCCCCCCCCCCCACCCCCCCCCCCCCCCACCCCCCCCCCCCCCCACCCCCCCCCCCCCCCACCCCCCCCCCCCCCCACCCCCCCCCCCCCCCACCCCCCCCCCCCCCCACCCCCCCCCCCCCCCACCCCCCCCCCCCCCCACCCCCCCCCCCCCCCACCCCCCCCCCCCCCCACCCCCCCCCCCCCCCACCCCCCCCCCCCCCCACCCCCCCCCCCCCCCACCCCCCCCCCCCCCCACCCCCCCCCCCCCCCACCCCCCCCCCCCCCCACCCCCCCCCCCCCCCACCCCCCCCCCCCCCCACCCCCCCCCCCCCCCACCCCCCCCCCCCCCCACCCCCCCCCCCCCCCACCCCCCCCCCCCCCCACCCCCCCCCCCCCCCACCCCCCCCCCCCCCCACCCCCCCCCCCCCCCACCCCCCCCCCCCCCCACCCCCCCCCCCCCCCACCCCCCCCCCCCCCCACCCCCCCCCCCCCCCACCCCCCCCCCCCCCCACCCCCCCCCCCCCCCACCCCCCCCCCCCCCCACCCCCCCCCCCCCCCACCCCCCCCCCCCCCCACCCCCCCCCCCCCCCACCCCCCCCCCCCCCCACCCCCCCCCCCCCCCACCCCCCCCCCCCCCCACCCCCCCCCCCCCCCACCCCCCCCCCCCCCCACCCCCCCCCCCCCCCACCCCCCCCCCCCCCCACCCCCCCCCCCCCCCACCCCCCCCCCCCCCCACCCCCCCCCCCCCCCACCCCCCCCCCCCCCCACCCCCCCCCCCCCCCACCCCCCCCCCCCCCCACCCCCCCCCCCCCCCACCCCCCCCCCCCCCCACCCCCCCCCCCCCCCACCCCCCCCCCCCCCCACCCCCCCCCCCCCCCACCCCCCCCCCCCCCCACCCCCCCCCCCCCCCACCCCCCCCCCCCCCCACCCCCCCCCCCCCCCACCCCCCCCCCCCCCCACCCCCCCCCCCCCCCACCCCCCCCCCCCCCCACCCCCCCCCCCCCCCACCCCCCCCCCCCCCCACCCCCCCCCCCCCCCACCCCCCCCCCCCCCCACCCCCCCCCCCCCCCACCCCCCCCCCCCCCCACCCCCCCCCCCCCCCACCCCCCCCCCCCCCCACCCCCCCCCCCCCCCACCCCCCCCCCCCCCCACCCCCCCCCCCCCCCACCCCCCCCCCCCCCCACCCCCCCCCCCCCCCACCCCCCCCCCCCCCCACCCCCCCCCCCCCCCACCCCCCCCCCCCCCCACCCCCCCCCCCCCCCACCCCCCCCCCCCCCCACCCCCCCCCCCCCCCACCCCCCCCCCCCCCCACCCCCCCCCCCCCCCACCCCCCCCCCCCCCCACCCCCCCCCCCCCCCACCCCCCCCCCCCCCCACCCCCCCCCCCCCCCACCCCCCCCCCCCCCCACCCCCCCCCCCCCCCACCCCCCCCCCCCCCCACCCCCCCCCCCCCCCACCCCCCCCCCCCCCCACCCCCCCCCCCCCCCACCCCCCCCCCCCCCCACCCCCCCCCCCCCCCACCCCCCCCCCCCCCCACCCCCCCCCCCCCCCACCCCCCCCCCCCCCCACCCCCCCCCCCCCCCACCCCCCCCCCCCCCCACCCCCCCCCCCCCCCACCCCCCCCCCCCCCCACCCCCCCCCCCCCCCACCCCCCCCCCCCCCCACCCCCCCCCCCCCCCACCCCCCCCCCCCCCCACCCCCCCCCCCCCCCACCCCCCCCCCCCCCCACCCCCCCCCCCCCCCACCCCCCCCCCCCCCCACCCCCCCCCCCCCCCACCCCCCCCCCCCCCCACCCCCCCCCCCCCCCACCCCCCCCCCCCCCCACCCCCCCCCCCCCCCACCCCCCCCCCCCCCCACCCCCCCCCCCCCCCACCCCCCCCCCCCCCCACCCCCCCCCCCCCCCACCCCCCCCCCCCCCCACCCCCCCCCCCCCCCACCCCCCCCCCCCCCCACCCCCCCCCCCCCCCACCCCCCCCCCCCCCCACCCCCCCCCCCCCCCACCCCCCCCCCCCCCCACCCCCCCCCCCCCCCACCCCCCCCCCCCCCCACCCCCCCCCCCCCCCACCCCCCCCCCCCCCCACCCCCCCCCCCCCCCACCCCCCCCCCCCCCCACCCCCCCCCCCCCCCACCCCCCCCCCCCCCCACCCCCCCCCCCCCCCACCCCCCCCCCCCCCCACCCCCCCCCCCCCCCACCCCCCCCCCCCCCCACCCCCCCCCCCCCCCACCCCCCCCCCCCCCCACCCCCCCCCCCCCCCACCCCCCCCCCCCCCCACCCCCCCCCCCCCCCACCCCCCCCCCCCCCCACCCCCCCCCCCCCCCACCCCCCCCCCCCCCCACCCCCCCCCCCCCCCACCCCCCCCCCCCCCCACCCCCCCCCCCCCCCACCCCCCCCCCCCCCCACCCCCCCCCCCCCCCACCCCCCCCCCCCCCCACCCCCCCCCCCCCCCACCCCCCCCCCCCCCCACCCCCCCCCCCCCCCACCCCCCCCCCCCCCCACCCCCCCCCCCCCCCACCCCCCCCCCCCCCCACCCCCCCCCCCCCCCACCCCCCCCCCCCCCCACCCCCCCCCCCCCCCACCCCCCCCCCCCCCCACCCCCCCCCCCCCCCACCCCCCCCCCCCCCCACCCCCCCCCCCCCCCACCCCCCCCCCCCCCCACCCCCCCCCCCCCCCACCCCCCCCCCCCCCCACCCCCCCCCCCCCCCACCCCCCCCCCCCCCCACCCCCCCCCCCCCCCACCCCCCCCCCCCCCCACCCCCCCCCCCCCCCACCCCCCCCCCCCCCCACCCCCCCCCCCCCCCACCCCCCCCCCCCCCCACCCCCCCCCCCCCCCACCCCCCCCCCCCCCCACCCCCCCCCCCCCCCACCCCCCCCCCCCCCCACCCCCCCCCCCCCCCACCCCCCCCCCCCCCCACCCCCCCCCCCCCCCACCCCCCCCCCCCCCCACCCCCCCCCCCCCCCACCCCCCCCCCCCCCCACCCCCCCCCCCCCCCACCCCCCCCCCCCCCCACCCCCCCCCCCCCCCACCCCCCCCCCCCCCCACCCCCCCCCCCCCCCACCCCCCCCCCCCCCCACCCCCCCCCCCCCCCACCCCCCCCCCCCCCCACCCCCCCCCCCCCCCACCCCCCCCCCCCCCCACCCCCCCCCCCCCCCACCCCCCCCCCCCCCCACCCCCCCCCCCCCCCACCCCCCCCCCCCCCCACCCCCCCCCCCCCCCACCCCCCCCCCCCCCCACCCCCCCCCCCCCCCACCCCCCCCCCCCCCCACCCCCCCCCCCCCCCACCCCCCCCCCCCCCCACCCCCCCCCCCCCCCACCCCCCCCCCCCCCCACCCCCCCCCCCCCCCACCCCCCCCCCCCCCCACCCCCCCCCCCCCCCACCCCCCCCCCCCCCCACCCCCCCCCCCCCCCACCCCCCCCCCCCCCCACCCCCCCCCCCCCCCACCCCCCCCCCCCCCCACCCCCCCCCCCCCCCACCCCCCCCCCCCCCCACCCCCCCCCCCCCCCACCCCCCCCCCCCCCCACCCCCCCCCCCCCCCACCCCCCCCCCCCCCCACCCCCCCCCCCCCCCACCCCCCCCCCCCCCCACCCCCCCCCCCCCCCACCCCCCCCCCCCCCCACCCCCCCCCCCCCCCACCCCCCCCCCCCCCCACCCCCCCCCCCCCCCACCCCCCCCCCCCCCCACCCCCCCCCCCCCCCACCCCCCCCCCCCCCCACCCCCCCCCCCCCCCACCCCCCCCCCCCCCCACCCCCCCCCCCCCCCACCCCCCCCCCCCCCCACCCCCCCCCCCCCCCACCCCCCCCCCCCCCCACCCCCCCCCCCCCCCACCCCCCCCCCCCCCCACCCCCCCCCCCCCCCACCCCCCCCCCCCCCCACCCCCCCCCCCCCCCACCCCCCCCCCCCCCCACCCCCCCCCCCCCCCACCCCCCCCCCCCCCCACCCCCCCCCCCCCCCACCCCCCCCCCCCCCCACCCCCCCCCCCCCCCACCCCCCCCCCCCCCCACCCCCCCCCCCCCCCACCCCCCCCCCCCCCCACCCCCCCCCCCCCCCACCCCCCCCCCCCCCCACCCCCCCCCCCCCCCACCCCCCCCCCCCCCCACCCCCCCCCCCCCCCACCCCCCCCCCCCCCCACCCCCCCCCCCGCCCACCCCCCCCCCCCCCCAAGGGCTCAAAACTGTCCCCTTCCCCTGAAATGATGGGGAAAACACTTCTGGGCAAGGGGATATCTAGCACAGGAACAGGAAAATCTCCCCTTTTTGCAAAATGTGACTGAACTGGGACAGATCGGGTTTTTCCACCAGAGACCTTGAAGTACTTTTATCCACTTGTGTGGTGTAGTGGTTAAGAGCAGAAGGACTTTAATCTGGAGAATCAGGTTGGATTCCCCATTCCTACTGGGTGACCTTGAGCTACTCCCAGTTCTGTTTGACCTCTCTCAGCTCCCCCTTATTCGCAAGTTGTCCGTTGTTGGGAAAGGGAAAAGGTGTTTATAAGCTGTTTTGAGACTCCTTAACAAGAGAGAAAGATGGGCAGAGACAGAGGTGGGATCCAGCAGGTTCTTACAGGTTCCCAAGAGTAGGTTACTAATTATTTGTGTGTGCCGAGAGGGGGGTTACTAATGGGTGATTTTGCCACGTGATTTTGGCCTTAGTTACGCCCCTCCTCTCAGCAGTAGCGTGCAGCACTTGAAGCCGTCTAGCAGGAGGTGCACCGGCGTGCGTGGCAGCCTGCGCCTGCGTGCATTCGTTTCCCGCCCAAGGACTGGCGCAGCGGCTGCGTCCTTGATACAGCCCCGCCCAGGAATGCCCGGCCATGCCCCCGTCGTGCCCCGCCCAGCCCCATTGGCGCTACGCCACAGTTTGAATCCCACCACCATGGGAACCTGTTACTAAAATTTTTGGATCCCACCACTGGGCAGAGACATAGCACCAAGGGGACGGGGGGGGGGGCAACACACCGGGCACATGCCCCTGTGGGGGTGTGCTGAGGGTGTGGCGGGGGTGTTCCGGGGCATGGTGGGGGGCGGAGAATGCACCAGTGCACTGGTGTTTTCCCCCCTTGCTCAGAGGGGGTATAAATCCAGACTCCTCCTCTTCCTCCTTTTAAGAGACCCCTGAGTTTAGTTAAGTTTGGGTAAGGGAGTCCAATTTTATAGGCACCCAGTTTTTCTCTATTTTGGGGGCTCATGCCATTGGACCCCCTGACCCAGTCTTCACCAAACTTGGGGGTTCGCGTCAGGAGTCACCCGCAGTTACGCTGCAAATTTGGTGGATCTCATTCAAAATCCATCCCCTAGTACCTGCAAGCGTAATGGACCTGAAAAATCTGAAAATGTCAGTTTTATTTTCAGCTTTACCTTTTTCGTTCCTTTAAAACTGCCTTTTTCGCAGTTTGGCATATCGGAATGCACACCTCTGGCAGTAGCAGATTCCATCTCTGTCATGGACAAAGTCCACAGCCTACAGATTTGGGACCTCTCCCCCCGTCCCAACACTCAGTTCCCTAAGTCATAGGTGTCACTCGCAGCCCTCCAGATGTTATGGACTACAGTTCCCATCATCCCCTGCCAGCACGATGCTGGCAGGAGATGATGGGAACTGTAGTCCATAACATCTGGAGGGCCACGAGTTTGACACCTGTGCCCTAGGTGATAATCTCATCATCCAATCTAGAATAGAATGGGGTTTAGGGTTGGTGACTATGGGTTAGGAAACACCAAGAGATTTCGGGGATGGAGACTGGGGAAGGAAGGATTTGTGCAGGCAAAAAACTTCATCTAGGTATAATGGTTCCCGGGCCTAGACAGGTTTGGCTGGCCACTACTGAGAAAGCCCTGGCCCCTACCTGGTGGAATTAACTCCCAACTGAGATCAGGACCCTGCAGGACATCTGTGAGTTCCGCAGGGCCTGTAAGATTGAGCTCTTCCGCCAGGCTTCTATATCTAGCCAGCCGGCCTGATCGGACCATCTGGACCCCCATGGGTGCCTATTATATGGGGTTTTATCGCCATCTTTTATTGTTCTGCTGTTTGAAGTTTTAACTGGTGTGGTTGCTGTTTACACTGGTTTTATGTATTGTTTTAACTGATTTTATATTGATGATTGCCGCCCTGAGCCCTATCAGGAAGGGCAGGATATAAATCTAATGAATGAATGAATGAATGAATGAATGAATGAATGAATGAATGAATGAATGAATGAATGAATTTGCTTGTTTGTTTATTTATTTATATTTTTATACCGCCCCATCCCCAAGGGGTTCCGGGTGGTGTACAACATAAAATCTCAATACAGTTATAAATAAAGTTGCTAATGAATGAATGAATGAATGAATGAATGAATGAATGAATGAATGAATGAATGTTATAGAGCCCGTCTTCTGAAGCAGCATTTTGTTTTCTAAGGAAACTGTCGTCTGGAGATCAGTTATTCTGGAGGATTTCTAGGCCCCTCCTGGAGATTGGCAACCCCAGGGGTTAGTGAAAAACATAAGAGACATACTGGATCAGACAAAAGGCTATGGTTGCCAACTATCAGATAGCAGTTGGAGCTCTCCCATTACTACAACGGATGTCCAGGCAACAGAGTTCAGCTCACCTGGAGAAAATAACGGCTTTGGAAGGTGGAATCTATGGAATTATACTCAAGGTCCAGGTGTTTCCCAACCCAAAGTTGACAGCCCTTCAAAATCCATCAAGTCCAGCATTCTATTCACCACAGTGGCAAATCAGTCAAGCAGGATGTCCATCAAGAAGAGTTTGGATTTATACCCTGCCTTTCTCTCCTGTAAGGTAGTTTACAAACTCCTTTTCCCTTCCTCTCCCCACAACAGACTTCTTGTGAGGTCAGTGGGGCTGAGAGAGTTCTGAGAGAACTGTGAATGGCCCAAGGTCACCCAGCAAGAATGTGCGAGAGGGGAAACAAACCTAGGCCCCTTCCGCACATGCAAAATAATGTGTTTTCAAACCACTTTCACAACTGTTGGCAAGTGGATTTTGCCATTCTGCACAGCTTCAAAGAGCACTGAAAGCAGTTTGAAAGTGCATTATTCTGCATGTGCGGAATGAGCCTTAGTCTCTAAATCTGGTTCTCCAGGTTAGAGTCCGCTGCTCTCAACCACTACCCTATTCTGGTCTCTCCCTCCCAGCTGAACTCTCCAGCAGCTGATATAAGGAGGAATACTATAGAATCATAGATATCTAAACACGGCTATCATTTCACCTCTTAACCTTCTCTTCACCAAACTTTCAGACCAGGTGCTCGGGAGCAACAGCCGCAGGAGGCCATTGCTTTCACATCCTGCACGTGAGCTCCCAAAGGCACCTGGTGGGCCACTGCGAGTAGCAGAGAGCTGGACTAGATGGACTCTGGTCTGATCCAGCTGGCTTGTTCTTATGTTCTTACAGTTTGCAACATTCTCTGGAAAGCTTCCGGCTCACCATTTTACAAGCTCCATATTGCAGAGACGTTGCTACAGCCCTGCTGCTCGGGCCCACCCCCCTCCCAATTTCTTTCCCCCATGCCGCTTCCTGTATCTGTTGCCACATCCTGTGAGTGACCAGCAGGGAGGGACCCAGCTGGGAAAACCGGTGGGTGTCCTTTGTTTTGAGGTGGGACGCCCGGTGCTTCTAATTGGCTCGCCGGTTCAAAGGCCCCCTCTTTCTGCCTTTCACCCAGATGTGCTTGTGGGTAGCTGTCGGCCCAGGAGGGCAGGTGGCGGACCCATCTCCCTGTTTATTGCGGGGATGACTCCGCAATCAAGTATTCGATAATAGGAAATGACTAATGATGTGGTAGAAATTATGAAGCGGGGATTAATAAAACTTGAAAAGGAACAGTCTCGGCTGTTTGATCCTCCGGAGCGGAAATACGTCTGCGCGTTTAGCCTGTTTTCCCTCAGGTGGTATTCTTATTAGTCTCATCCGACTTGGGAAGCAGCGAGATGAAAGTTTGGAAACTTTTGGCTGGGAAAAAAGAACAAGAATACAGAAGGTTTCCCTCCCCCCCCCGTTCTTTTTTAAAAAGAGAGACAGAGAGCTACAGGAATTGTGCGCTGAACCTCACAGAGCATTGCCTTTCCTCATCTGTTGGGAGATTAGGTTTTTGCACGGATACGGTGACCAGCCGTCCCGATTTTCGCGGGACACTCAAGCTTTTGCGTAGAGTGTCCCGCGTCCTGCCGGGCTTATGCCATTGTCCCGATTACGGACAATGGCCCGCAGCAGCACACTGCCTTTTGCGGCGGCGCTCCCCGGTCTGGAAACATGGAAGCGCCCCAGAAGGCACCTAATACGAAAAATCTGATCACCTTACCTTAGACTTGCCAACCTCCAGGTGGGGTCTGGAGATCTTCTGGAATTACGGTCGATCTCCAGGAGACAGAGATCTGCTTTCCTGGAGAAAACGGCTACTTTGGAAGATGGACTCTGTGGCGTTATAGCCTGCTAAGGCCCCTCTCGTCTGCAAACCTTGTCCTTCACCCCAAATTTCCAGGTATTTCCCGACCCAGGGTTGGCAACCTTCTTTGGAGGATTTTAAGCGGAGGCTAGATGGACAGAGAAATTTTTCTCTCTTTCTCACAATACTAGAACCAGGGGGCACTCATTGAAAATGCTGGGGGGAGGGGGAGAATTAGGACTAATAAAAGGAAACACTTCTTCACGCAACGTGTGATTGGTGTTTGGAATATGCTGCCACAGGAGGTGGTGATGGCCACTATCCTGGATAGCTTTAAAAAGGGGCTTGGACAGATTGATGGAGGAGAAGTCGATCTGTGGCTACCAATCTTGATCCTCCTTGATCTGAGATTGCAAATGCCTTAGCAGACCAGGTGCTCGGGAGCAGCAGCAGCAGCAGACGGCCATTGCTTTCACCTCCTGCACGTGAGCTCCCAAAGGCACCTGGTGGGCCACTGCGAGTAGCAGAGTGCTAGACTAGATGGACTCTGGTCTGATCCAGCAGGCTAGTTCTTATGTTCTTATGTTCTTATGAGGGGGTACTGAGGGTGGGCAATGGACTTATTGGTCAGATTGGGCACAATTTCCTGCAATGATTTCCTAGGTTAGGCGTGCTAAACAGTAGTCAAGTTGTGCGAGATTGACCAGGAGCAAGCCATAGATTAGTTAATTGATTTCCTTATGAAAACGTATCCTGATTTCCTGCATGGTTCGAGGCATCTTATCATAATAGTTAAGAAAACATTTCTCATTACAAGCAGGAGAGAATTACTGACTTCAAACCTCTCACTCGCTCTCCAGTTCACCCCCTCTCAAAAACCCTGTTGACGGGATGACTTCAGGAATATTCTTCATCTGGGTTCCTTGCAGCTATTTATATATTTTTATGTGATTGGACGGTTTCTCTCCTGCCTTTCTCACCATAAACAGCAAGGGCAAACTCATAAGGAGAGTATGTTTTTATACCCCACTTTTAAAGGTGTCTCAACACGGCTTACAAATGTTCTTCCCTTCCTCTCCCTACAGCTGACACTTTGTGAGGTGGGGAGGTGGGCTGACAGAGTTCTGAGAGAACTGTGACTGGCCCAAGGTCACCTAGCAAGCTTCATAAGAACATAAGAACATAAGAATTGGCCTGCTGGATCAGACCAGAGTCCATCTAGTCCAGCACTCTGCTACTCGCAGTGGCCCACCAGGTGCCTTTGGGAGCTCACATGCAGGAGGTGAAAGCAATGGCCGTCTGCTGCTGCTGCTGCTCTTGAGCACCTGGTCTGCTAAGGCATTTGCAATCTGAGATCAAGGCATATCAAGACTGGTAGCCATAGATCGACTTCTCCTCCATAAATCTATCCAAGCCCTTTTAAAAACCATCCAGGTTAGTGTGTCTTTACCTCCTGTGGCAGCATATTCCAAACACCAATCACACGTTGTGTGAAGAAGTGTTTCCTTTTATTAGTCCTAATTCTTCCCCCCAGCATTTTCAATGAATGCCCCCTGGTTCTAGTATTGTGAGAAAGAGAGAAAAATTTCTCTCTGTCAGCATTTTCTACCCCAGGCATAATTTTATAGACTTCAATAATATCCCCCCTCAGACGTCTCCTCTCCAAACTAAAGAGTCCCAAACGCTGCAGCCTCTCCTCATAAGGAAGGTGCTCCAATCCTTCAATCATCCTCGTTGCCCTTCTCTGCACTTTTTCTATCTCTTCGATATCCTTTTTGAGATGTGGAGACCAGAACTGAACACAGGACTCCAAGTGCAGTCGCACCACGGCTTTATATAAAGGCATGACAATCCTTGCAGTTTTATTATCAACTCCTTATCAACTCCTTCATGGGGAGGAGCGGGGAATCAAACCTTGTTCTCCAGATTAGAGTCCACTGCTCTTAACCATTATGCCACGCTGGCTGTATGTGGCTGGTAGTAATAACCAAAGTTAGTAAGCAACTATATTAACAAATATATATACATTAACAAATATATTGACAAGCTGGAACGTGTCCAGAGGAGGGCAACCAAAATGGTCAAAGGTCTGGACACCCTGCCCTACAAGGAGGGACTTAGGGAGCTGGGGATGTTCAGTTTGGTGAAGAGAAGATGAATAGGTGACATGATAGCCATGTTTAGATACCCTGTTTCCCCGAATATAAGACATCCCCAGAAAATAAGACGTAGTAGAGGTTTTGCTGAAGCGTGAAATATAAGGCATCCCCTGAAAGTAAGACGTAGCAAAGTTTTTGTTTGGAAGCATGTCTGTCAACCAGAGCATGTAGCTGTGGAGTGGAAAAATAAGACATCCCCTGAAACTAAGACATAGTGCATCTTTGGGAGCAAAAATTAATATAAGACACTGTCTTATTTTTGGGGAAACACGGTACCTGCTGTGTTTTAATTTAATGGGTTTCTTGTATGTATTGTAAAGTTTTGCTGTGCACCGCCCAGAGCCCTCAATCAATCAATCAATCAATCAATCAATCAATCAATCAATCAATCAATCAATCAATCAATCAATCAATCAATCAATCAATCAATCAATCAATCAATCAATCAATCAATCAATCAATCAATCAATCAATCAATCAATATTTGAAGGGATGTCATGTTGGTGAGGGAGCAAGCTTATTTTCTGCTGCTCCAGAGACTAAGGCCAGGAGTAATGGATTCAAGGGGAAGGAAAAGAGATTCCACATAAACCTCAGGAAAAACTTCCTGACAGTAAGGTCTGTTCGACAGTGGAATGCACGACCTCAGAGGGTAGTGGACTCTCCTTTGGGGTTTTTTAAAGAGAGGCTGGATGATCACGTGTCAGGAGTGCTTTGACTCTGTGTTCCTGCATGGCAGGGGATTGGACTTGACGGCCCTTGGGGTCTCTTCCATGATTCTAAAATCAGCTATTGACAACTATCTGACAATGGTCAAACCTTTGCATCCTCCATTCATACAAACCTGGACAGACCTTTGTTCTCCTCCAAGACTTGTCAAGATGAAATGGCATCACGCTTACGTCAACATGTTGGCAGAGTACAAGATGACCCAGGCGCTCAGTCACGGAGCATCTTCTTGGCATCCAGAAGGCCCCAGATTTAATCCCTGGCATTGCTACTTGAAAGAGCCAGATAGCAAATAAAGAAATGAATGACTACACTCGATTGAGACCTCTTTAATTGCCGGACGAAACCCTAGGCTGTAATCCTGGGCACATCAATAATAACCTACATATCCAAAGAACCACTTACTCCCTTACAAATCTGCCTGATCATTATTCTCTTCGGAAACTCTGTTTTCAATGCCCTGAGATCAGGCACTTTGATTTTTTTAAAAAAGTTTTTACTTCCTCCAAAAACAACATCAGAAAAGCCAAAGAAACAAAACTTTAAAAGAATATGTGTGGTACGGACAACATAACTACAGTAGTGGTAGATCTACACATAAGTTTTTGTAATTGTTTTCCAAATATCTAAAAAATAAGTCTGTGTAGAATTGCTGCCTATATTCTTGTCTTGCTCCTGGACTGTTCAAGAAGAAGAAGAAGAAGAGTTTGGATCTATATCCCCCCTTTCTCTCCTGCAGGAGACTCAAAGGGGCTTACAATCTCCTTGCCCTTCCCCCCTCACAACAAACACCCTGTGAGGTGGGTGGGGCTGAGAGAGCTCCGAGAAGCTGTGACTAGCCCAAGGTCACCCAGCTGGCGTGTGTGGGAGTGCACAGGCTAATCTGAATTCCCCAGATAAGCCTCCACAGCTCAGGCAGCAAAGCTGGGAATCAACCCCGGGTCCTCCAGATTAGACACACGAGCTCTCAACCTCTTACGCCACTGCTGCTCCATAATCAATAATGAGATTCTGTGTTCAGATGATTTTTTAAAAAAATTATGAATCAGCATCAGGAACAAGCATTTATACTTCTACTGCCAGAACTAAAGCATAAGCAGCAAAATGACCTCCATTATAACCCACGTCATGCCTCCACGTCATACAACACCACTCCTGACCGCCAGTTCCCAAGCAGGGATGGAATCCCACCAATCCCACGGTCCAGAGACAATGCAGCCTGCCCCAGGGTCAAAATAACTCACATTCCACAATACTGACAGAACTACAACAGTATGTCAACAATTAGACACTTTGCACAATCCTTGTCCAGTATATCTTGTACATACTTTTTTTTTGCTGAATAAGTCTTAACTTAAGATCCATGAAGAGAAGAAGAAGAAGAAGAAGAAGAAGAAGAAGAAGAAGAAGAAGAGTTTGGATTTATATCCCCCCTTTCTCTCCTGTAGGAGACTCAAAGGGGCTGACAATCTCCTTGCCCTTCCCCCCTCACAACAAACACCCTGTGAGGTGGGTGGGGCTGAGAGAGCTCCGAGAAGCTGTGACTAGCCCAAGGTCACCCAGCTGGCATGTGTGGGAGTGCACAGGCTAATCTGAATTCACCAGATAAGCCTCCACAACTCAAGCGGCAGAACTGGGAATCAAACCCGGTTCCTCCAGATCAGAGTGGACCTGCTCTTAGCCACTGCTCTTAGCCACTACGCCACTGCAGGTATAAACTTCAAGGCCATACCCCATTCCAGGGGCATATCTGCCAGAGGGATATCTGGGTCACATGCAGTGGTGGGATCCAAAAATGTTAGTAACAGGTTCCCATGGTGGTGGGATTCAAACTGTGGCGTAAGCCAGTAGGGCTGGTGAGGGCCACGGCGGCTGGAGCATGGCCGGGCATTGCAGGCGGGGGGGGGGGGGCATGGCAGGGGCGCGGCCATGTGGCGATCCTTGGGCGGGAAGCGAAGATGCACGCAGGCGCGGAAGGCTGCCACGCATGCGCCCGGTGCACCTCCTGCTGAACTGCTTCAAGTTCTGCGTCCACTGCTGAAAAAAGGGGCGTCACTAAGCCAAAAATCAAATTGCGCCAAAATCACTGATTAGTAAACCCCTCCTCTCGGCACACACAAATAATTAGTAACCTACTCTTGGGAACCTGTGAGAACCTGCTGGATCCCACCTCTGGTCACATGCCCGCATGCCCCGTGCGCCGGGGTGGAGGGGGAGTGCAAAGCGCCCCCACACCCGTACTGCATAGAGGCACCCCCACCCAGTGCTTCGCCCTCCACAGGGAGGTGAGAGCACCACTCACCTGCTGAGCTGTTTGCTGTGGCCGCAGGCCTCCTGTCCTCCCCAGCTGCCACTGCCTCTGCCTCTGTCTTCGGCGCCTGGTGGGAGGGGGCCCAGACAAGCCACAGCAGGGCCCAGCCGCCACCCTGCCCACCCATGGAAGGATGGCCCCCATGGGCCGGGAGGCCGTGAGTGGGGCCAGGCAGGGGATGTGTGGTGGTGGGGGTCCGTCCACCATTGCCCATTGCTTTGGCAATATAGGGCAATCTAACACCTTATTCAGTGGTGGGACCCAAAAATTTTAGTAACAGGTTCCCTCGCCAGCCCCCCCCCCCCTCAGCAAAGGGGGCAGAGGCATACCTAGGCAAACCTGAGCCCTGGGCAAAACCTGAGTTGGATGCCCCCCCCCATGGGCAGCCACCCCACCACGACCCCAAAAGGGTAAAAGGCACCAGGTCTGACTATTAAATCATCATCCTGCATTATAGAGAATGTCCCAACTCACAAATCTGAACCTGGCACTGCAGTGAAACACACAGGTTCTTGGGATAGGAACTGGTGGGATAAAAGATACCAGAGAGCTCAGAATCCATGAATTGCAGTACCTGAAAGGGATTAACCCAGTTCAGGGAGTTACATTGTTAGTCGCAATTACTATATGGTACCTTCACGTTCAAAGGCAGGATGCCTCTCGGGGAGGCGAGGAGGTGGAAAAGCGGACCCAATTAGTAACCCCCTCTCGGCACACACAAATAATTAGGAACCCACTCTCGGGAACTGGTGAGAACCTGCTGGATCCCACCTCTGACCTTATTCCTTTCATTCCTGAGACTGCATATCGTATTGATGTATAGATATCAAATATTTATTAAAACAATATTGTGGGATACCTTGTTTAGTGACGTTCAAGCTATGGCTTTCCAAGAAATTTATGAGCAGTGAAGAGATGATGAGCCCGACAGGGAATCAAAAAGGTTTCGGTGAAATCATATTTTGCCTTCCGCTGATTCTCGTCAGTCTCCCATCATCAGAGGCAATGCTCGTCATGGCATGTGACCAGATCATGTCCAGGGGGTACCTTGTTTACTGACAAGGAAATAGGACACAACCTCTGCGTGGATTAGCACTTCCCCACAACGGTAGAGGTAGCTATGGCCCCTTCCGCACACGCAAAATAATGCGTTTTCAAACCACTTTCACAACTGTTTGCAAGTGGATTTTGCCATTCTCCACAGCTTCAAAGAGCATTGAAAGCAGTTTGAAAGTGCATTATTCTGCATGTGAGGAATGAGCCAAGTTTCTCCCAATCACTGTAGAATCATAGAATTATAGAGTTGGAAGAGACCCCAAGGTCCATCAAGTCCAACCCCCTGCAATGCAGGAATACACAATCAAAGCACTCTTGACAGATGGCCACCCAGCCTCTCTTTAGAAACTTCCAAAGAAGGAGACTCCACCACACTCTGGGGTAGTGCATTCCACTGTCAAACAGTCCTGACAGTCAGGAAGTTTTTCCTTATGTTTTTGTGGAATCTCTTTTCCTTCCCCTTGAATCCATTACTCCTGGTTCTATTCTCTGAAGCAGCAGAAAACAAGCTCGCTCCCTCACCAACATGACATCCCTTCAAATATCTAAACATAGCTATCATGTCACCTCTTCACCTTCTCTTCTCCAAACTAAACATCCCCAGCTCCCGAAGTCTCTCCTCGTAGGGCATGGATCCTATGAGGATACGTCAGTCAAAGTGCAATACTCTGTAACTTTAGATGCTCAAAGGTTGTTGATGCATGAGGGATGGGATCCACTCTGGCATAAGTAGGCCCTAATACATTGCGCTTAGAGATGCCCTTCTCAGGAGCAGCAGTGGCGTAGGAGGTTAAGAGCTCATGTATCTAATCTGGAGGAACCGGGTTTGATTCCCAGCTCTGCCGCCTGAGCTGTGGAGGTTTATCTGGGGAATTCAGATTAGCCTGTGCACTCCCACACACGCCAGCTGGGTGACCTTGGGCTAGTCACAGCTTCTCGGAGCTCTCTCAGCCCCACCCACCTCACAAGGTGTTTGTTGTGAGGGGGGAAGGGCAAGGAGATTGTAAGCCCCTTTGAATCTCCTACAGGAGAGAAAGGGGGATATAAATCCAAACTCCTCCTCCTCCTCCTCCTCTTCTCTTCAGATGGATTCTAATCTGGAGAACCGGGTTTGATTCCCCACTCCTCCACCTGAGTGGCAGAGGCTTATCTGGTGAACCAGATGCATTTTCGCACTCCTATTTTCCTGCTGGGTGACCTTGGGCCAGTCCCAACCCTCTCAGAACTCTCGCTGCCCCACCGACCTCACAAGGTGTCTGTTGTGGGGAGAGGAAGGGAAAGGAGCTTGTAAGCCATTTTGAGACTCCTCACAGGACAGAAAGGTGGGGTATACATCCAAACTCCTCCTCCTCCTCCTCTTCCTCTTCTTCCTCTTCTTCCTCTTCTTCCTCTTCTTCTTCTTCTTCTTCTTCTTCTTCTTCTTCTTCTTCTTCTTCTTCTTCTTCTTCCTCCCCTACCCTAATGGGGGCTCTGACCACCTGACCTCCTAAAATTATGTCTTACAGCCCGTACAAAATTGTATCCAAGACAAAGTCTGTCAGAACCTGTCAAAAAGACATGTGTAGATGAGCAAAATCTACATGACAGATGTGTCCACCCTGAACTAGATTAAGAATTACCAAGAAATCAATTAATAGGTATTGCGAGCAATGTTAGTAATGTATGCATCACTGATAAGACCTGTACACCTGATTGGTACCTGTTTTGTATATAGTTGGCACAGAGAACTCAGAGGAGGGTGCCTGCACCGTTGACTGTGTGTCTGTCAGTTGTTTCTGCATCGCATTCTACAAAGTGGTCTACTCTTGAGCATCTGCTGCTTTAACATTCGAGTCCACGCTTCATTTGTCCGGGAAATTTCTCCGCCGTTATGATCGAAACTTCCCGAGAAAGCCTACAGATGAACAAGCACTGCTTGGGCATTTGCAGGGGACCGAGCAACCAATAGATGCAGCTGAGCAGAGTACAGTCGCTGCCCAGGCCTGAGCTAAGAGGGGTAGTCTTTTGAGGACCTGGAAGCCATGTCCATCCCAAGCCACACTTCAAAAATCCAAACCCCACCACTAGAGGTATTTAGGACCCAGCTGCTCAGACCTACAAATCGTCGGACAGGAAGTATTTCGGTCAACCCCTTGTCTCTGAGTTACTCTTGCCCTATGCATCTGTGACCTTTGACCCCCCCTGAGATAACATTTGTCTTGAAACTGGCAGCTCTTAGCTCCGCTCATGCTGACTGCTCTCAACATTTGTGCGGCAGATGGTGGAAAATGCTTGGCAAGGGGTTGCCGCGTTGGGGTTTCACTTCGTTTTTGCCCGGGGGAGGAGGGTGGCCGAAAAGGAGCACGAGATGAATCCCTGCGACTGATGATGGGGTTGCTAACCTCCAGGTGGTGCCTGGAGATCTCCTGGAATTACAATTGATCTCTGGACTGCAGAGATTAGTTCCCCTGGAGATAATGGCTGGTTTGAAGAGGGGACTGTATGCATTATACCCCCTGAAGACGCTCCCCTCCCTTATGCCCACCCAGGCTGTGTAACCCCCATGCCCAGAATGGGTTGAACCAGTAAGGGGGTGGAGACTCAGAGCAGCAGAAAGGCTGCAGAGCTCGCTGGAGAAGACAAGGCTGAGACTTCGGACCTTGATTTCTATAAACATAACACCTTGTTAAGGTAAACTGCAATATTATTGGGAACTACTGGGAAGGCAGTTGTTTATTTTTGCTATGTTGTAAATGTTGGAGTTTATTGTTTCAGGGTTTCTTTTTGTGGTTGTAATGGGTGAGAGTTCTCCTGGAAACCTTCATCATGTTGTATCCTGTTCATCAAGCCCTTGGAGTCTTCAGGAGCCAACCCACTTGCAAAGAAGAATTGGACTTGGCAGTATCAGTAGACTGTAACTAGAAGGACTTGAAATGCAACCTGAACAGGACCTTGAATTGTAATGTTAAATGTTGATGTTTAATGTTATTTGTAAAGAGAAGTAAACTGTTTTGTTTAAATTTGGTTCTTTGCAACTCCTTCCAAGTACTGCCCCACAGAACCCACAAGCTGAGGTTACAGCTGCACACATAATCACAATCACAATCATCATAACTCAGTGGCCAAGATGATCCACTGGAATTTACGACGTTGAGAACTATGCTGGAGGTATTTTACCAGAAGTATCTAACAAACCAGACAGGTCTCAACTGAGAGAGCAAGCCTGTTTTCTGCTGCTCCAGAGACTAGGACCAGGAGTAATGGGTTCAAGGTGAAGAAAAAGAGATTCCACCTAAACATCAGGAAAAATTAATATATCATTAATATATCTCATTCTCAACGTGGCCAGATCGGAGGATACTTAAATCTTACTGGGCTCCGACAAAACAGATGTTTCTATGAAACTGTTCAAAATGCCAATGAGCGCAGAAAAATCTGAAAAGTTTAGTACCACCACTCTGCCGTTATGTGCTTCCCCATCTCAACTGGATGGCCGGGCATCCCTTTTCTTAAAATCAGTTCTGGTCCTCGTCTGAATATGACACAAGCATCTGTTTCGGCCCCCATCTGGGGTCTTTTTTGCCATCTTTTGTAATCTGTTTTAAAATTGTATAATGTTTAAATGTATATATTTTGTATTATTGTATTGTTTTATATGCTTTTATCTGTACGCCACCCTGAGTCCTTCAGGAGATGGGCGGGATACAAATGTAAATAAATAATAAAAACTTCCTGACAATGTTGGACAGTGGAATGCACTGCCTCGGAGTGTGGCGGAGTCTCCTTCTTTGGGAGTTTTTAAAGAGAGGCTAGATGGCCATCTGTCAGCAGTGCTTTGATTATATGTTCCTGCATTGCAGGGGGTTGGACTTGATGACCCCTGGGGTCTCTTCCAACTCTATGATTCTGTGATTCTATGAACTAAGAGGAAAGATCATCAAGTAAGCATAGTCAAATGAGAAAAGACAATGGCTGCCACAATTGAAAACGGTGACCCCAAAAGACCTGGCAATCACAATAAGAGATATGAACAAGGCACTGATGACAGTCAAAAGAACAAGGCACTGATGACAGTCAAACAACCCAATCAGCTCATGTACAGTATGGTTGTAGTGGTCACACGAGATCTGGGCATCGAAACACCTAACCGAAGATAAATCAAACGCCAAACCTAAAATGGAAAATTTGACTGGAACAGAAGACCAAAAAACTAAGCTCAGATGCCAGTAACCTGAAAAATATGAAGGAACAAAGCTTAAAGAATGGCAAAATCATGAAAGAACTAATTAGAATATACTTGCTAAACACTAGGACAATCGAAGGAGCGCTGGAGATCACCAAACAACAAATAACAGCCGCAGCAAGAAAAACTGGAAGATACGAAGCAAGAAACATCCAGTACAGACAAAATCAGCAATTTCAATCAGACCAAAGGGGTCTCTACCAAAGCCTCAACACAAATATCAACGTCGAAAGCAAAATAACAGAGAAAATTGAAACTCTTCCGTTTTGAAGATACCTGTGGGAAAACGAGAAGGATTACCACAAGAAGCCACAGTGGATAAAAGATTTTGAGAAAGGTGTTGGCAAAAAACAAATGCAAGAACTGGAAATAACAACTGGTATGATAAAAAAAAAAACCGAGAAGAAAGTGAAAAACTGGACGTCGCCCAGACACGATCAAGTGCATGGCTTCTGGCTCAAATATCTGATCAGTTTACAACTGACGATGGCCGAGCCATTCAGTGAAACCATGCAAAATGATGAAATCGATGAATGGCTAACAACTGGGAAGACGTACTTGATTCAGAAAGATACAGCCAAAGAGACAACACCTGAAAACTATAGGCCAAACTGCTCACTGGCATAATAGCGGATAACAATATGGACTATTTGGAAGCCAATAGCATCCTGCCGGTGGAGCAAAAATGGAACAAAAGAAGAAGCAGAGGTACAAAAGATCAAAATGATCGTGGAGAACTGCAAGAATCGAAAAACGCATTTGTATATGGACTGGATCGATTGCAGGAAGGCATTTGACTCACTGCCCCGTAGTTGGATCCTGAAATGCTTAGAAATAATTGCTGTCACCAAACACATACAAATATTCACTGAAAAAGCAATGAGACAGTAGAGAACTGAATTGTAACAAGGATGATTGAGGGACTGGAGCGCCTTCCCTATGAGGAGAGGCTGCAGCGTTTGGGACTCTTTAGTTCGGAGAGGAGACGTCTGAGGGGGGATATGATTGAAGTCTATAAAATTATGCATGGGGTAGAAAATGTTGACAAAGAGAAATTTTTCTCTCTTTCTCACAATACTAGAACCAGGGGGCATTCATTGAAAATGTTGGGGGGAAGAATTAGGACTAATAAAAGGAAACACTTCTTCACACAATGTGTGATTGGTGTTTGGAATATGCTGCCACAGGAGGTGGTGATGGCCACTAACCTGGATAGCTTTAAAAAGGGCTTGGACAGATTTATGGAGGAGAAGTCGATTTATGGCTACCAATCTTGATCCTTCCTGATCTGAGATTGCAAATGCCTTAACAGACCAGGTGATCGGGAGCAGCAGCAGCAGAAGGCCATTGCTTTCACATCCTGCACGTGAGCTCCCAAAGGCACCTGGTGGGCCACTGCGAGTAGCAGAGAGCTGGACTAGATGGACTCTGGTCTGATCCAGCTGGCTTGTTCTTATGTTCTTATGTTCTTATGCCAGTCAGAAATGAAAACTATGGAACAGTGAGCATCAAGCGAGGAATTTTCCAAGATGATGCGGTATTGCTGTTACTGTTTACCATTGCCATGATTCCACTAACAGTGATGTTCAAGAAAACAAAGTTGGGATATAAAATGGCCAAGGACTCAGAAAAAAAAATCACATTTGCTGTATATGGAGGATTTGAAGCTCTACAAGAAATCAGACACAGAAATCCAGTCACTAGTGAACATAGCCCGAATATTCAGCACAGACATTTTGACGGAGTTTTGGCCTGGAAAAGTGCACCACTGCGGCAATAAAGAGGGGCAAGATCACCGAGAGTGATGGCATCTAAATGCCTGGTGTCCAGTTAATCAAATGCAACCAAGAGGAAGTCCTGGGCATTTTGCAGCTGGGCATTTTGCAGCTGGATAACATCAATCATGGGCAAATGAAGACTGTGGTCAGCAGAGAATACGCCCAGAGGGTCAGGAAAACTTTGAAATCCAAATTAAATGGTGAGAATACCCCCACCCCCCCCCCCCCCCACCCCCCCCCCCCCCTCCCCCCCCCCCCCAACCCAGCCCCCACCCCCTCCACCAACCCCCACCCCCACCACTCCCACCCCCCCCCACCCCAGCCCCACACCCCCCCCCCCCCCCCCCCCCCCCCCCCCCCCCCCCCCCCCCCCCCCACCCCCCCCCCCCCCCACCCCCCACCCCCCCCACCCCCCCCCCCCCCCACCCCCCCCCCCCCCCACCCCCCCCCCCCCCCACCCCCCCCCCCCCCCACCCCCCCCCCCCCCCACCCCCCCCCCCCCCCACCCCCCCCCCCCCCCACCCCCCCCCCCCCCCACCCCCCCCCCCCCCCACCCCCCCCCCCCCCCACCCCCCCCCCCCCCCACCCCCCCCCCCCCCCACCCCCCCCCCCCCCCACCCCCCCCCCCCCCCACCCCCCCCCCCCCCCACCCCCCCCCCCCCCCACCCCCCCCCCCCCCCACCCCCCCCCCCCCCCACCCCCCCCCCCCCCCACCCCCCCCCCCCCCCACCCCCCCCCCCCCCCACCCCCCCCCCCCCCCACCCCCCCCCCCCCCCACCCCCCCCCCCCCCCACCCCCCCCCCCCCCCACCCCCCCCCCCCCCCACCCCCCCCCCCCCCCACCCCCCCCCCCCCCCACCCCCCCCCCCCCCCACCCCCCCCCCCCCCCACCCCCCCCCCCCCCCACCCCCCCCCCCCCCCACCCCCCCCCCCCCCCACCCCCCCCCCCCCCCACCCCCCCCCCCCCCCACCCCCCCCCCCCCCCACCCCCCCCCCCCCCCACCCCCCCCCCCCCCCACCCCCCCCCCCCCCCACCCCCCCCCCCCCCCACCCCCCCCCCCCCCCACCCCCCCCCCCCCCCACCCCCCCCCCCCCCCACCCCCCCCCCCCCCCACCCCCCCCCCCCCCCACCCCCCCCCCCCCCCACCCCCCCCCCCCCCCACCCCCCCCCCCCCCCACCCCCCCCCCCCCCCACCCCCCCCCCCCCCCACCCCCCCCCCCCCCCACCCCCCCCCCCCCCCACCCCCCCCCCCCCCCACCCCCCCCCCCCCCCACCCCCCCCCCCCCCCACCCCCCCCCCCCCCCACCCCCCCCCCCCCCCACCCCCCCCCCCCCCCACCCCCCCCCCCCCCCACCCCCCCCCCCCCCCACCCCCCCCCCCCCCCACCCCCCCCCCCCCCCACCCCCCCCCCCCCCCACCCCCCCCCCCCCCCACCCCCCCCCCCCCCCACCCCCCCCCCCCCCCACCCCCCCCCCCCCCCACCCCCCCCCCCCCCCACCCCCCCCCCCCCCCACCCCCCCCCCCCCCCACCCCCCCCCCCCCCCACCCCCCCCCCCCCCCACCCCCCCCCCCCCCCACCCCCCCCCCCCCCCACCCCCCCCCCCCCCCACCCCCCCCCCCCCCCACCCCCCCCCCCCCCCACCCCCCCCCCCCCCCACCCCCCCCCCCCCCCACCCCCCCCCCCCCCCACCCCCCCCCCCCCCCACCCCCCCCCCCCCCCACCCCCCCCCCCCCCCACCCCCCCCCCCCCCCACCCCCCCCCCCCCCCACCCCCCCCCCCCCCCACCCCCCCCCCCCCCCACCCCCCCCCCCCCCCACCCCCCCCCCCCCCCACCCCCCCCCCCCCCCACCCCCCCCCCCCCCCACCCCCCCCCCCCCCCACCCCCCCCCCCCCCCACCCCCCCCCCCCCCCACCCCCCCCCCCCCCCACCCCCCCCCCCCCCCACCCCCCCCCCCCCCCACCCCCCCCCCCCCCCACCCCCCCCCCCCCCCACCCCCCCCCCCCCCCACCCCCCCCCCCCCCCACCCCCCCCCCCCCCCACCCCCCCCCCCCCCCACCCCCCCCCCCCCCCACCCCCCCCCCCCCCCACCCCCCCCCCCCCCCACCCCCCCCCCCCCCCACCCCCCCCCCCCCCCACCCCCCCCCCCCCCCACCCCCCCCCCCCCCCACCCCCCCCCCCCCCCACCCCCCCCCCCCCCCACCCCCCCCCCCCCCCACCCCCCCCCCCCCCCACCCCCCCCCCCCCCCACCCCCCCCCCCCCCCACCCCCCCCCCCCCCCACCCCCCCCCCCCCCCACCCCCCCCCCCCCCCACCCCCCCCCCCCCCCACCCCCCCCCCCCCCCACCCCCCCCCCCCCCCACCCCCCCCCCCCCCCACCCCCCCCCCCCCCCACCCCCCCCCCCCCCCACCCCCCCCCCCCCCCACCCCCCCCCCCCCCCACCCCCCCCCCCCCCCACCCCCCCCCCCCCCCACCCCCCCCCCCCCCCACCCCCCCCCCCCCCCACCCCCCCCCCCCCCCACCCCCCCCCCCCCCCACCCCCCCCCCCCCCCACCCCCCCCCCCCCCCACCCCCCCCCCCCCCCACCCCCCCCCCCCCCCACCCCCCCCCCCCCCCACCCCCCCCCCCCCCCACCCCCCCCCCCCCCCACCCCCCCCCCCCCCCACCCCCCCCCCCCCCCACCCCCCCCCCCCCCCACCCCCCCCCCCCCCCACCCCCCCCCCCCCCCACCCCCCCCCCCCCCCACCCCCCCCCCCCCCCACCCCCCCCCCCCCCCACCCCCCCCCCCCCCCACCCCCCCCCCCCCCCACCCCCCCCCCCCCCCACCCCCCCCCCCCCCCACCCCCCCCCCCCCCCACCCCCCCCCCCCCCCACCCCCCCCCCCCCCCACCCCCCCCCCCCCCCACCCCCCCCCCCCCCCACCCCCCCCCCCCCCCACCCCCCCCCCCCCCCACCCCCCCCCCCCCCCACCCCCCCCCCCCCCCACCCCCCCCCCCCCCCACCCCCCCCCCCCCCCACCCCCCCCCCCCCCCACCCCCCCCCCCCCCCACCCCCCCCCCCCCCCACCCCCCCCCCCCCCCACCCCCCCCCCCCCCCACCCCCCCCCCCCCCCACCCCCCCCCCCCCCCACCCCCCCCCCCCCCCACCCCCCCCCCCCCCCACCCCCCCCCCCCCCCACCCCCCCCCCCCCCCACCCCCCCCCCCCCCCACCCCCCCCCCCCCCCACCCCCCCCCCCCCCCACCCCCCCCCCCCCCCACCCCCCCCCCCCCCCACCCCCCCCCCCCCCCACCCCCCCCCCCCCCCACCCCCCCCCCCCCCCACCCCCCCCCCCCCCCACCCCCCCCCCCCCCCACCCCCCCCCCCCCCCACCCCCCCCCCCCCCCACCCCCCCCCCCCCCCACCCCCCCCCCCCCCCACCCCCCCCCCCCCCCACCCCCCCCCCCCCCCACCCCCCCCCCCCCCCACCCCCCCCCCCCCCCACCCCCCCCCCCCCCCACCCCCCCCCCCCCCCACCCCCCCCCCCCCCCACCCCCCCCCCCCCCCACCCCCCCCCCCCCCCACCCCCCCCCCCCCCCACCCCCCCCCCCCCCCACCCCCCCCCCCCCCCACCCCCCCCCCCCCCCACCCCCCCCCCCCCCCACCCCCCCCCCCCCCCACCCCCCCCCCCCCCCACCCCCCCCCCCCCCCACCCCCCCCCCCCCCCACCCCCCCCCCCCCCCACCCCCCCCCCCCCCCACCCCCCCCCCCCCCCACCCCCCCCCCCCCCCACCCCCCCCCCCCCCCACCCCCCCCCCCCCCCACCCCCCCCCCCCCCCACCCCCCCCCCCCCCCACCCCCCCCCCCCCCCACCCCCCCCCCCCCCCACCCCCCCCCCCCCCCACCCCCCCCCCCCCCCACCCCCCCCCCCCCCCACCCCCCCCCCCCCCCACCCCCCCCCCCCCCCACCCCCCCCCCCCCCCACCCCCCCCCCCCCCCACCCCCCCCCCCCCCCACCCCCCCCCCCCCCCACCCCCCCCCCCCCCCACCCCCCCCCCCCCCCACCCCCCCCCCCCCCCACCCCCCCCCCCCCCCACCCCCCCCCCCCCCCACCCCCCCCCCCCCCCACCCCCCCCCCCCCCCACCCCCCCCCCCCCCCACCCCCCCCCCCCCCCACCCCCCCCCCCCCCCACCCCCCCCCCCCCCCACCCCCCCCCCCCCCCACCCCCCCCCCCCCCCACCCCCCCCCCCCCCCACCCCCCCCCCCCCCCACCCCCCCCCCCCCCCACCCCCCCCCCCCCCCACCCCCCCCCCCCCCCACCCCCCCCCCCCCCCACCCCCCCCCCCCCCCACCCCCCCCCCCCCCCACCCCCCCCCCCCCCCACCCCCCCCCCCCCCCACCCCCCCCCCCCCCCACCCCCCCCCCCCCCCACCCCCCCCCCCCCCCACCCCCCCCCCCCCCCACCCCCCCCCCCCCCCACCCCCCCCCCCCCCCACCCCCCCCCCCCCCCACCCCCCCCCCCCCCCACCCCCCCCCCCCCCCACCCCCCCCCCCCCCCACCCCCCCCCCCCCCCACCCCCCCCCCCCCCCACCCCCCCCCCCCCCCACCCCCCCCCCCCCCCACCCCCCCCCCCCCCCACCCCCCCCCCCCCCCACCCCCCCCCCCCCCCACCCCCCCCCCCCCCCACCCCCCCCCCCCCCCACCCCCCCCCCCCCCCACCCCCCCCCCCCCCCACCCCCCCCCCCCCCCACCCCCCCCCCCCCCCACCCCCCCCCCCCCCCACCCCCCCCCCCCCCCACCCCCCCCCCCCCCCACCCCCCCCCCCCCCCACCCCCCCCCCCCCCCACCCCCCCCCCCCCCCACCCCCCCCCCCCCCCACCCCCCCCCCCCCCCACCCCCCCCCCCCCCCACCCCCCCCCCCCCCCACCCCCCCCCCCCCCCACCCCCCCCCCCCCCCACCCCCCCCCCCCCCCACCCCCCCCCCCCCCCACCCCCCCCCCCCCCCACCCCCCCCCCCCCCCACCCCCCCCCCCCCCCACCCCCCCCCCCCCCCACCCCCCCCCCCCCCCACCCCCCCCCCCCCCCACCCCCCCCCCCCCCCACCCCCCCCCCCCCCCACCCCCCCCCCCCCCCACCCCCCCCCCCCCCCACCCCCCCCCCCCCCCACCCCCCCCCCCCCCCACCCCCCCCCCCCCCCACCCCCCCCCCCCCCCACCCCCCCCCCCCCCCACCCCCCCCCCCCCCCACCCCCCCCCCCCCCCACCCCCCCCCCCCCCCACCCCCCCCCCCCCCCACCCCCCCCCCCCCCCACCCCCCCCCCCCCCCACCCCCCCCCCCCCCCACCCCCCCCCCCCCCCACCCCCCCCCCCCCCCACCCCCCCCCCCCCCCACCCCCCCCCCCCCCCACCCCCCCCCCCCCCCACCCCCCCCCCCCCCCACCCCCCCCCCCCCCCACCCCCCCCCCCCCCCACCCCCCCCCCCCCCCACCCCCCCCCCCCCCCACCCCCCCCCCCCCCCACCCCCCCCCCCCCCCACCCCCCCCCCCCCCCACCCCCCCCCCCCCCCACCCCCCCCCCCCCCCACCCCCCCCCCCCCCCACCCCCCCCCCCCCCCACCCCCCCCCCCCCCCACCCCCCCCCCCCCCCACCCCCCCCCCCCCCCACCCCCCCCCCCCCCCACCCCCCCCCCCCCCCACCCCCCCCCCCCCCCACCCCCCCCCCCCCCCACCCCCCCCCCCCCCCACCCCCCCCCCCCCCCACCCCCCCCCCCCCCCACCCCCCCCCCCCCCCACCCCCCCCCCCCCCCACCCCCCCCCCCCCCCACCCCCCCCCCCCCCCACCCCCCCCCCCCCCCACCCCCCCCCCCCCCCACCCCCCCCCCCCCCCACCCCCCCCCCCCCCCACCCCCCCCCCCCCCCACCCCCCCCCCCCCCCACCCCCCCCCCCCCCCACCCCCCCCCCCCCCCACCCCCCCCCCCCCCCACCCCCCCCCCCCCCCACCCCCCCCCCCCCCCACCCCCCCCCCCCCCCACCCCCCCCCCCCCCCACCCCCCCCCCCCCCCACCCCCCCCCCCCCCCACCCCCCCCCCCCCCCACCCCCCCCCCCCCCCACCCCCCCCCCCCCCCACCCCCCCCCCCCCCCACCCCCCCCCCCCCCCACCCCCCCCCCCCCCCACCCCCCCCCCCCCCCACCCCCCCCCCCCCCCACCCCCCCCCCCCCCCACCCCCCCCCCCCCCCACCCCCCCCCCCCCCCACCCCCCCCCCCCCCCACCCCCCCCCCCCCCCACCCCCCCCCCCCCCCACCCCCCCCCCCCCCCACCCCCCCCCCCCCCCACCCCCCCCCCCCCCCACCCCCCCCCCCCCCCACCCCCCCCCCCCCCCACCCCCCCCCCCCCCCACCCCCCCCCCCCCCCACCCCCCCCCCCCCCCACCCCCCCCCCCCCCCACCCCCCCCCCCCCCCACCCCCCCCCCCCCCCACCCCCCCCCCCCCCCACCCCCCCCCCCCCCCACCCCCCCCCCCCCCCACCCCCCCCCCCCCCCACCCCCCCCCCCCCCCACCCCCCCCCCCCCCCACCCCCCCCCCCCCCCACCCCCCCCCCCCCCCACCCCCCCCCCCCCCCACCCCCCCCCCCCCCCACCCCCCCCCCCCCCCACCCCCCCCCCCCCCCACCCCCCCCCCCCCCCACCCCCCCCCCCCCCCACCCCCCCCCCCCCCCACCCCCCCCCCCCCCCACCCCCCCCCCCCCCCACCCCCCCCCCCCCCCACCCCCCCCCCCCCCCACCCCCCCCCCCCCCCACCCCCCCCCCCCCCCACCCCCCCCCCCCCCCACCCCCCCCCCCCCCCACCCCCCCCCCCCCCCACCCCCCCCCCCCCCCACCCCCCCCCCCCCCCACCCCCCCCCCCCCCCACCCCCCCCCCCCCCCACCCCCCCCCCCCCCCACCCCCCCCCCCCCCCACCCCCCCCCCCCCCCACCCCCCCCCCCCCCCACCCCCCCCCCCCCCCACCCCCCCCCCCCCCCACCCCCCCCCCCCCCCACCCCCCCCCCCCCCCACCCCCCCCCCCCCCCACCCCCCCCCCCCCCCACCCCCCCCCCCCCCCACCCCCCCCCCCCCCCACCCCCCCCCCCCCCCACCCCCCCCCCCCCCCACCCCCCCCCCCCCCCACCCCCCCCCCCCCCCACCCCCCCCCCCCCCCACCCCCCCCCCCCCCCACCCCCCCCCCCCCCCACCCCCCCCCCCCCCCACCCCCCCCCCCCCCCACCCCCCCCCCCCCCCACCCCCCCCCCCCCCCACCCCCCCCCCCCCCCACCCCCCCCCCCCCCCACCCCCCCCCCCCCCCACCCCCCCCCCCCCCCACCCCCCCCCCCCCCCACCCCCCCCCCCCCCCACCCCCCCCCCCCCCCACCCCCCCCCCCCCCCACCCCCCCCCCCCCCCACCCCCCCCCCCCCCCACCCCCCCCCCCCCCCACCCCCCCCCCCCCCCACCCCCCCCCCCCCCCACCCCCCCCCCCCCCCACCCCCCCCCCCCCCCACCCCCCCCCCCCCCCACCCCCCCCCCCCCCCACCCCCCCCCCCCCCCACCCCCCCCCCCCCCCACCCCCCCCCCCCCCCACCCCCCCCCCCCCCCACCCCCCCCCCCCCCCACCCCCCCCCCCCCCCACCCCCCCCCCCCCCCACCCCCCCCCCCCCCCACCCCCCCCCCCCCCCACCCCCCCCCCCCCCCACCCCCCCCCCCCCCCACCCCCCCCCCCCCCCACCCCCCCCCCCCCCCACCCCCCCCCCCCCCCACCCCCCCCCCCCCCCACCCCCCCCCCCCCCCACCCCCCCCCCCCCCCACCCCCCCCCCCCCCCACCCCCCCCCCCCCCCACCCCCCCCCCCCCCCACCCCCCCCCCCCCCCACCCCCCCCCCCCCCCACCCCCCCCCCCCCCCACCCCCCCCCCCCCCCACCCCCCCCCCCCCCCACCCCCCCCCCCCCCCACCCCCCCCCCCCCCCACCCCCCCCCCCCCCCACCCCCCCCCCCCCCCACCCCCCCCCCCCCCCACCCCCCCCCCCCCCCACCCCCCCCCCCCCCCACCCCCCCCCCCCCCCACCCCCCCCCCCCCCCACCCCCCCCCCCCCCCACCCCCCCCCCCCCCCACCCCCCCCCCCCCCCACCCCCCCCCCCCCCCACCCCCCCCCCCCCCCACCCCCCCCCCCCCCCACCCCCCCCCCCCCCCACCCCCCCCCCCCCCCACCCCCCCCCCCCCCCACCCCCCCCCCCCCCCACCCCCCCCCCCCCCCACCCCCCCCCCCCCCCACCCCCCCCCCCCCCCACCCCCCCCCCCCCCCACCCCCCCCCCCCCCCACCCCCCCCCCCCCCCACCCCCCCCCCCCCCCACCCCCCCCCCCCCCCACCCCCCCCCCCCCCCACCCCCCCCCCCCCCCACCCCCCCCCCCCCCCACCCCCCCCCCCCCCCACCCCCCCCCCCCCCCACCCCCCCCCCCCCCCACCCCCCCCCCCCCCCACCCCCCCCCCCCCCCACCCCCCCCCCCCCCCACCCCCCCCCCCCCCCACCCCCCCCCCCCCCCACCCCCCCCCCCCCCCACCCCCCCCCCCCCCCACCCCCCCCCCCCCCCACCCCCCCCCCCCCCCACCCCCCCCCCCCCCCACCCCCCCCCCCCCCCACCCCCCCCCCCCCCCACCCCCCCCCCCCCCCACCCCCCCCCCCCCCCACCCCCCCCCCCCCCCACCCCCCCCCCCCCCCACCCCCCCCCCCCCCCACCCCCCCCCCCCCCCACCCCCCCCCCCCCCCACCCCCCCCCCCCCCCACCCCCCCCCCCCCCCACCCCCCCCCCCCCCCACCCCCCCCCCCCCCCACCCCCCCCCCCCCCCACCCCCCCCCCCCCCCACCCCCCCCCCCCCCCACCCCCCCCCCCCCCCACCCCCCCCCCCCCCCACCCCCCCCCCCCCCCACCCCCCCCCCCCCCCACCCCCCCCCCCCCCCACCCCCCCCCCCCCCCACCCCCCCCCCCCCCCACCCCCCCCCCCCCCCACCCCCCCCCCCCCCCACCCCCCCCCCCCCCCACCCCCCCCCCCCCCCACCCCCCCCCCCCCCCACCCCCCCCCCCCCCCACCCCCCCCCCCCCCCACCCCCCCCCCCCCCCACCCCCCCCCCCCCCCACCCCCCCCCCCCCCCACCCCCCCCCCCCCCCACCCCCCCCCCCCCCCACCCCCCCCCCCCCCCACCCCCCCCCCCCCCCACCCCCCCCCCCCCCCACCCCCCCCCCCCCCCACCCCCCCCCCCCCCCACCCCCCCCCCCCCCCACCCCCCCCCCCCCCCACCCCCCCCCCCCCCCACCCCCCCCCCCCCCCACCCCCCCCCCCCCCCACCCCCCCCCCCCCCCACCCCCCCCCCCCCCCACCCCCCCCCCCCCCCACCCCCCCCCCCCCCCACCCCCCCCCCCCCCCACCCCCCCCCCCCCCCACCCCCCCCCCCCCCCACCCCCCCCCCCCCCCACCCCCCCCCCCCCCCACCCCCCCCCCCCCCCACCCCCCCCCCCCCCCACCCCCCCCCCCCCCCACCCCCCCCCCCCCCCACCCCCCCCCCCCCCCACCCCCCCCCCCCCCCACCCCCCCCCCCCCCCACCCCCCCCCCCCCCCACCCCCCCCCCCCCCCACCCCCCCCCCCCCCCACCCCCCCCCCCCCCCACCCCCCCCCCCCCCCACCCCCCCCCCCCCCCACCCCCCCCCCCCCCCACCCCCCCCCCCCCCCACCCCCCCCCCCCCCCACCCCCCCCCCCCCCCACCCCCCCCCCCCCCCACCCCCCCCCCCCCCCACCCCCCCCCCCCCCCACCCCCCCCCCCCCCCACCCCCCCCCCCCCCCACCCCCCCCCCCCCCCACCCCCCCCCCCCCCCACCCCCCCCCCCCCCCACCCCCCCCCCCCCCCACCCCCCCCCCCCCCCACCCCCCCCCCCCCCCACCCCCCCCCCCCCCCACCCCCCCCCCCCCCCACCCCCCCCCCCCCCCACCCCCCCCCCCCCCCACCCCCCCCCCCCCCCACCCCCCCCCCCCCCCACCCCCCCCCCCCCCCACCCCCCCCCCCCCCCACCCCCCCCCCCCCCCACCCCCCCCCCCCCCCACCCCCCCCCCCCCCCACCCCCCCCCCCCCCCACCCCCCCCCCCCCCCACCCCCCCCCCCCCTCACCCCCCCCCCCCCCCACCCCCCCCCCCCCCCACCCCCCCCAAGCAGGAAGGAAATGACACTACTTCAGTTGCATCAACATCAAAGGCCCGTAAAAGAACTGAACAAACAAACCCCCTCGGTCTGGGGCTTTTTGTGCACATGAAAGTGTGTCTCCGGGCTGATTCACACAGTCACCGTTCCCTCCCCACTGGTTCAGGGCAAATTTCTAGATGGAACGGATCCTGGGGACGGGTTCTCGCAGAGCAAAATGATACAGGAGTCTGGTGGTACCTTGAAAACTAACAGCAGTTATCCTGGCATGCACTGGAATTTGCTTCTTCAGGGAAACCACCTAAAGCAGAGATGGCGAACCTATGGCACGGGTGCCACTCAGACCCCTCTCTGTGGGCATGCACAACCAGAGTCCCCCCCGCCACATCTTGGCTGGCCTGGGCTGCTGGGCTCGATTATTAGCATTAAACCTAAGACCTAGTTTTGGGGAAGCAGTGTCGGTAACCCTGTTAAGCACTGTTAAGTCCCCTGATTTTCATGCAAAGAAGAAAAGCACGATCCTTTACCTGGGAGTAAGCTCAGTTGCTGGCAATGGGGCTTGCTTCTGAGTAAACCCTCCTAGGGTCGTGATTCACCCATTGGAAGCGTTGCACGGTTGCTTCAAAGCAAAGCCACCGACTACCACCAAGCTTACTCCCGAGTAACGCATGTAACGCATGTTATTTCTTTTTTGTGTGTGTATAAAGAATATGAAGATGTTTGCTGTACAATATAGAAGGCTAGTGATAATTTAACGAAAATTTATTTAACAAATAATAGAAAGATTGGTGAAGTCTAACCTAAGTAAATTGAAGAAACTGTATACTTTAGAGACGACAACCCTTGAGTAGGGAATAACTTACTGGAAAAGTTTTCTTTTCTTTTCTTTTTATAATCAACTTTATGTAAAAGTTTTTTAACTGATAAGTATTGCATGTTTCTTTTTGTAATGTTGTAAACTTTAATAAACTTTTTTGAAAACCAAAAAAAAAAAGTCCCCTGATTTTCATGCAAAGAAGAAAAGCACGATCCTTTACCTGGGAGTAAGCTTGGTTGCTGGCAATGGGTCTTGCTTCTGAGTAAACCCTCCTAGGGTCGTGATTCACCCATTGGAAGAGTTGCACGGTTGCTTCAAAGCAAAGCCACCGACTACCACCAAGCTTACTCCCGAGTAACGCATGCCTCGGAGCCAGCCCTTTTTTCTAAACTGAAACCTCAGTATTCAGGTTAAATTGCCGTGTTGGCACTTTGCGATAAATAAGTGGGTTTTGGGTTGCAATTTGGGCACTCGGTCTCGAAAAGGTTCGCCATCACTGACCGAAAGCCACAGTTTGTTTGTTTGTTTATATTTTAGATTTCTATCTCGCCCTACCCCCATGGGGCTCAGTTGACTCCAGAATATGGGAAAGATCAAGGGAAATTTGGAAGGAAAACGTCCAGCAATAAAATCCACACTTCCCTTCCTGGGATCTACCCAATCCAATCAAAAAACCTTTATTAGGCATAAACCAGAAGTACCATACATTCCAAGTACAAAAACAGGATCATTGTTATATATCATGTAGAACTACCCAAAAACCCATGGAAGTTGCCAAACTGTGCCGTAGGTCTAACCCAGCTCCTGTTTGCGCCAGCTTCCCCCGCAGCCCCTCTCTGCATGACCCACGGCAAATTTCGCGACAGTCGCCAATAACGGCACGGCTCCAGGTTTGGTAAAATTCCTTGGATGGAAGACGGGATACAAGCATGCCAAATCCCAAACTTGTTGACTGGTGCCCGGTTCTTGCAAAGCGATCGCGTCCGACAAGCCAGTCTGGGGAATGATCTCTGATATGCGAAATGGTCCTTAGCGTTTATGCGGCGGATCTTTGGAGAATTGAATACACCGCATCACGCTGTTGTAAAATCCTTCCAAGGAGAGGACTGTGGCTCGGAAGGAGGGCACTTATTGTACATACAAAAGCCACAAATTCAATCCCTTTATCTCTGGGTTTTTTTTTAAATGATCTGATATGTCTCTGTGACCTGTAGAGCACCTGCCAGTTAGAGTAGGCAATGCCGACCTTAGCAGCAAAAATCTGATTCAGCAGGCAGCTTCATGTGTGCTTAACCCCTTAAGGTACTTTCTTTCTTTAGTGCATTTTATTTTCACCGTTCCCCTATTCGTGGATCTGTCTCCTCCATTTTGACCTCACAACCACATGGTGAGATAGCCGAGGCTCAGAGGTGGGATCCAGCAGGTTCTCACGGGTTCCCAAGAGTAGGTTACTAATTATTTGTGTGTGCCGAGAGGGGGTTACTAATTCGTGATTTTGCCACGTGACTTTTGCCTTAGTTACACCCCTCCTCTCAGCAGTAGCGCGCAGAACTTGAAGCAGTCTAGCAGGAGGTGCACCGGCGTGTGTGGCAGCCTGCGCCTGCGTGCATTCGTTTCCCGCCCAAGGACCGGCGCAGCGGCTGCGTCCTTGCCACAGCCCTGCCCAGGAATGCCCCGCCCCCGGAATGCCCAGCCACGCCCCCACTGTGCCCTGCCCAGCCCCATTGGCGCTATGCCACAGTTTGAATCCCACCACCATGGGAACCTGTTACTAAAATTTTTGGATCCCACCACTGCCTAGGCTGAGAGAGAATTAGAAGGATGCTCAATTATTCTTTCTTTCATGGCAAGCTAGGAATTGAACCCTAGATCTCTGTGGTACTAGGGACAACACTGTAACCACTACACCACAGTGGATATCATTCTAATGTAGGATAAGCAGCTATATTGTGAGGCTGGACTACATGACCTATGAATAGAGTTGTCAGTCTCTGGGTGCCAGCGTAGTGTAGTGGTTAAGAGAGGCAGACTCTGGAGGACCAGGTTCAATTCCCTGTTCCTCCACATGAGCAGCAGACCCTAATTTGGGAACCGGGTTCGATTCTGCATTCCTCCCCATTAGCAGCAGGCCCTAATCTGAAGAACCAGGGTCGATCCCCCACTCCTCTTTAATCTGGAGATGTCAGGTTCAATTCCGCCCTCCTCTGCAGACTTTAATCCTGAGAATTGGGTTCAACCCCCCACTTCTTCCTATGAGCGGCAGACTAAACCGGAGAACCGGATTCGAGTCTCTATTCCTCCACATGAGCACTAGACTCCAATCTGGAGAACCGGGTTCAATTCCCCAGTCCACCCCATGAGTGAAGGACTCTAATCTGGAGAACTGTGTTTGAGTCCCTGTTTCTCCACATGAATAGACTCCGGTCTGGAGACCTGGGTACAATTTTCCCCTCCTACATATGAAGCCTGATGAGTGATCTTGGACCAGTCATAGTTCTCTCCAAACTCTCTCAGCCCCACCTATACCTCACAACGTTCCTGTTGTGGGGTGGGAAAGGGAAGCTACTTTGAGACTCCTTAAAAGATAAGAACATAAGAACATAAGAACTAGCCTGCTGGATCAGACCAGAGTCCATCTAGTCCAGCACTCTGCTACTCGCAGTGGCCCATCAGGTGCCTTTGGGAGCTCACCTGCAGGATGTGAAAGCAAGGGCCTTCTGCTGCTGCTGCTGCTCCTGAGCACCTGGTCTGCTAAGGCATTTGCAATCTGAGATCAAGGAGGATCTCTTCTCCAAACTAAAGAGTCCCAAGGAGAGGCTGCAGCCTCTCCTCATAAGGAAGGTGCTCCAGTCCCTCAATCATCCTCATTGCCCTTCTCTGCCCTTTTTCTATCTCTTCGATATCCTTTTTGAGATGTGGCGACCAGAACTGAACACAGGACTCCAAGTGCGGTCGCACCACGGCTTTATATAAGGGCATGACAATCCTTGCAGTTTTATTATCAACTCCTTTCCTAATTATCCCCAGCATAGAGTTTGCCTTTTTCACAGCTGCCATGCATTGGGTTGACATTCCCATGGAACTATCAACTAAGATGCCCAAATCCCTTTCCTGGTCTGTGACTGATAGCACTGACCCCTGTAGCGTGTATGTGAAGTTTGGATAAAATGGAGATATAATAACCAGCTCTTCTTACTTTCCCATGATTTGCAAGTGGTTTTCAGGTTACAGAGACCTCTCCCCCTGGGAAAATGGCTGCTTTGGAAGATGGACAATGCGGAATTATACTCCACCAAGATACCTCCCCTCTCCAAACCCTTCCCTCCCCAGGTTCCACCAACCAAATCTCCAGAGATTTACCTCAGAACCGGCAACCCTTCCTATAGAAACCCATCCAGTTTTAGGACTTGCCTATATAAGATGGCAAGGAACCATTTCCAAACGGCGGGCGGTGAAGACCACCGCTTGATGTTGACTCAGGACCAGCCCCAAAGACTCGGCAACCACAACTTCCATCTCTGGTTTTCCGTGGTCCATTAATTGCTCGGCGCGAACAGCTGCCTGTGAGAAAAAAAACAATATTAGTTTTAGCAAAACGAAACCCGGTTCGCTGGAAGGATCTTCGGTGTCCGCTCGGGTTCCTTTGTGTTTGGTTTGCTCCGTGTAGGTCTTGATGAGGTGAGAAAATCTCGGCGGCTGCCTGTTCCAAAGTTGGCCTGCTATGCCTTGGCCCCAACAGTATCAATCGGCAGCTGGGGAGCCTCCTTGCTTTGAGACGAGGGCTCCGCTGGAGAGAAATCCAGCTTTCGAAGGACTTCAGACCGGCCGCGACTCGTTGGGAAGCAATATTAACATTTTTTCATGAAGTGTTCTCGTCGCGGTTTATCTTGGCCGAGCCGGTTCGTTTCCCTGAGCCAGTGAACCTGTCCCAGTCTGGGAAGCAGTAAAACAAAGTAAATCAAGACCCTTAAGCCTTCGAAAGAGTTGTAAAACGAGTGTTTTTTAAAAAAAAAATTAAAAGGAAAGAGACGACATGGGAACGCCGATAGATTTTATTTGGCTAGGTATGCCGAGAGTGTGTGCGCTTTCTGGTTTCACAGATTTCTTCATTGGGCAGGATCCTAAAGTTGCTGGTACATGTCGACAAAGAGTCCTGTGTATCTGGAAAGCCTGCAATGCACTTGGATCGAAATAAAGGCAAATTCTCACTGTATGTGACCTGCTGCTTTTTGCTCTGTTGGACCCAAATATGTACAATATCATCATAAGTTACCCACACTACTTCAGTGCATGTGTCCGTCTTCACACATGGAGTTGAAGCTGTTAGATATTGAACCAGATCACCAGTCCAACAAAGTCAATCTTGTCTCTAAACAGACTGGAAAAAATTATCCAGAGCCTCAGGATGAAAAAGAAGAAGAGTTTGGATTTATATCCCACTTTTCTCAATTGTAAGCCAAAGTGGGATATAAATCCAAAGTGGGATATAAATCCAAAGTGGCTTACAATCACCTTCCCTCCCTCTCTCCACAACAGACATCCTGGGAGGTAGGTAGAGCTAAGAAGAAGAAGAAGAAGAAGAAGAAGAATTTGGATTTATATCCCCCCTTTCTCTCCTGCAGGAGACTCAAAGGGGCTTACAATCTTCTTGCCCTTCCCCCCTCACAACAAACACCCTGTGAGGTGGGTGGGGCTGAGAGAGCTCCGAGAAGCTGTGACTAGCCCAAGGTCACCCAGCTGGCGTGTGTGGGAGTGCACAGGCTAATCTGAATTCCCCAGATAAGCCTCCACAGCTCAGGCGGCAGAGCGGGGAATCAAACCCAGTTCCTCCAGATTAGATACATGAGCTCTTAACCTCCTACGCCACTGCTGCTCTAAGAGAGTTCTGAGAGAACTGTGACTGGCCCAAGGTCATCAAGCAGGCTTCATGTGGAAGAAGAGTTTGTATGTATACCTTCCTTTTCTCTAGCTTTAAGGAGACTCAAAGTAGCTTACAAACTCCTTTCCCTTCCTCTCCCCACCACACTCGTGAGGTAGGTGGGGCTGAGAGAGTTCTGAGAGAACTGTGCCTGGCCCAAGGTCACCCAGCAGGAATGCAGGAGTTCGGAAACCCATCTGATTCAACAGATAGGCCTCTGCCACTCAGTTGGAGGAGCGGCAAATTGAACCCAGTTCTCCAGATTAGAATGGACTTAGCATGCCCTTGGCCTTTGCTTCTGGTCAACGGCATGCTAAGTTCATGGACAATGGATTCCACCCAAACACAGGATTTGCATTCACCAATACTGCTGCTGCTGCTGCTGCTGCTGCTGCTGCAGGGAATGCAAATGTGAATCGCTCCCTGGACTGAAAAAGCCCACCTGCAATACTATAATATCAACCACACCTTTGCATAGCAAGTTCCACCCAAGCACTTACTGATTGGTTCCCCACCCGGGGACATGACAATTTATACCCCACTAAAACATTCCCTTCTCACTGGACATAGTCAGAGGTGGGATCCAGCAGGTTCTCACAGGTTCCCGAGAGTAGGCTACTAATGATTTGTGTGTGCCGAGAGGGGGTTACTAATTGGTGGTTTTGCCACATGATTTTTGCCTTAGTTACACCCGTCCTCCGCTCCTCAGCAGTAGCGCACAGAACTTGAAGCAGTCTAGCAGGAGGTGCACCGGCGTGCGTGGCAGCTTGCGCCTGCGTGCATTCGTTTCCCGCCCAAGGACCGGTGCCACAGCTGCATCCTTGCCACAGCCCCGCCCAGGAATGCCCCGCCCCTGGAATGCCCAGTCACGCCCCTGTCATGCCCCGCCCAGCCCCATTGGCGCTACGCCACAGTTTGAATCCCACCACCATGGGAACCTATTACTAACATTTTTGGATCCCACCACTGGACATAGAGTGTAGCTCTGTGATACACCTCTGAAGATGCCAGCCACAGATGCAGGCGAAACGTTAGGAACAAGACCTACCAGACCACGGCCACGCAGTCCGGAAAACCCACCACACTCGGCCTTGAGTCTGTATATTAGTTGGACCTTTGCATGACCCTTTCCCCACCTTTGCTGCAGCTCCCCAGCCCACAGAGACACAAACCTTCACCCAAAGCTTCAGCAACGCCGCCCCGCTTTTCAGAACTTGCTCGAAACGGCTCGGATATTCTGCCCGAGACCAGTGGCATACCTAGGCAAACTGGAGCCCTGGGCAAAACCTGAGTTTGATGCCCCCCCCATGGGCAGCCACCCTCCCCCACCATGACCAAACAAAAAAATTTTTCCGCCAGGTCGTTTCAAAGTCACCATCACATTATAGAACATGCCCCAACTCACAAATCTGAACACAGCAGAAATATTTTTTGAAAACATTTTCAAAATGCTTTCAAAATAGTAATAATAACCTTTATTAGGCATTGAGAGAATAAAAGAAATAAAGAAAACAAGCATTGGCAGGAAGGGGGTGGATTTAAAAGGAAAATCTGGGGAAATGCCTGCTGTCAGGGGGTGCCTGCTGTCAGGGGTGAAATTATTAAGATAGCAGCACCAAAATTTCCAAGTATCTTCATGAGACCCTACTCATGATACCACCCAGGTTTGGTGAAGTTTGGTTCAGGGGGTCCAAAGTTATCGACCCTCAAAGGTGTAGCCCCCATCTCCTATTAGCTCCCATTGGAAACAATGGGGGATGAGGCACTCCCTTTGGGAGTCCATAACTTTGGACTCCCTGAACCAAACCTCACCAAAACCTGGGTGATATCATCTGGATAGACTCCCGAAAAATCCCTGAAATTTTGGTGCTCCTAGCCTAAAAACTGCGCCATCTGCAGGCCAAAAATCCCACAGACAAACCTGCAGTTTTTGCGCCCCCCACAAGGTGGCGCCCAGGGCAACTGCCCACTTTGCCCAATGGGAGGAACGCCTCTGCCCGAGACCAAACCCCAAAATCTTCCCCACCTTTTTTACCACTGAGGAGAATCGGCAGTGACGCTCGTCGTTACGACCGGCTCCTTGCATTGCTTTAGTTTAGACCCAAAGAAGATGCCGCGACAAACCAGGCCACAATTTCCCTACCCTACCCCACCGGCCGTAAGCCAACAGCTGCTGCTGCAGGACGTGAGGTCTCCTAGTATAAACTCTGCCGATATCATCGCCATCAGGAGGTCATAAAACTGATGGATTATAAATACAGTCCTCATTTGTTTACAACGAACATTTTGGAGTCCCGGGTAATTAGAACATTAACCATCTCTCAACGTGATCGTTCGCAGGTGCTGCCGGCTGATAGCTCGAGCCAGAGAAACGGAGGCCGGAGAGTAGCTAAGTTAAACAGGCTTCCTCGGCCCGGTGATTGACCAGGGGCTGAGGGGGGGGAGGACGATAATGGATTCCTTAATAGCTTTGTCACATAATCAAGTCTGCCCAGGAGCCACGGGCGACGCAAGCGGAAGGTTGCTAACGTCGTAGAATAAGCACACAGGCCGGTTCGAAGGTGGATTCCGCACGGCAGAAATACAACGTCTTTAGGCGGCTTT